>NC_045992.1:718855-797539 GCF_010909765.2 Amblyraja radiata
ATAGAACGTAGAAATAGGTGCAGGAGTAGGCCATTCGGCCCTTCGAGCCTGCACTGCCATTCGATATGATCATGGCTGATCATCCAACTCAGTATCCCATCCCTGCCTTCTCTCCATACCCCCTGATCCCTTTAGCCACAAGGGCCACATCTAACTCCCTCTTAAATATAGCCAATGAACTGGCCTCAACTACCTTCTGTGGCAGAAAATTCCACAGATTCACCACTCTCTGTGTGAAAAATAATTTTATCATCTCGGTCCTAAAAGACTTACCTCTTACCCTTAAACTGTGACCCCTAGTTCTGGACTTCCCCAACATCGGGAATAATCTTCCTGCATCTAGCCTGTCCAACCCCTTAAGAATTTTGTAAGTTTCTATAAGATCCCCCCTCAATCTTCTGAATTCTAGCGTGTACAAGCCGAGTCTATCCAGTCTTTCTTCATATGAAAGTCCTGACATCCCAGGAATCAGTCTGGTGAACCTTCTTTGTACTCCCTCTATGGCAAGAATGTCTTTCCTCAGATTAGGAGACCAAAACTGTACGCAATACTCCAGGTGTGGTCTCACCAAGACCCTGTACAACTGCAGTAGAACATCCCTGCTCTTATACTCAAATCCTTTTGCTATGAATGCTAACATACCATTTACTTTCAATGACTGGTGTACCATGACACCCAGGTTTCGTTGCATCTCCCCTTTTCCTAATCGGCCACCATTCAGATAATAGTCTGCTTTCCTGTTTTTGCCACCAAAGTGGATAACCTCACATTTATCCACATTATACTGTCTCTGCCATGCATTTGTCCACTCACCCAACCTATCCAAGTCACCTTGCAGCCTCCTAGCATCCTCCTCACAGCTAACACTGTCCCCCAGCTTCGTGTCATCCGCAAACTTCGAGATGTTGCATTCAATTCCCTCATCCAGATCATTAATATATATTGTAAATAGCTGGGGTCCCAGCACTGAGCCTTGCGGTACCCCACTAGTCACTGCCTGCCATTGTGTAAAGGACCCGTTTACTCCTACTCTTTGCTTCCTGTCTGCCAGCCAGTTCTCTATCCACATCAATACTGAACCTCCAATACCATGTGCTTTAAGTTTGTATACTAATCTCTTATGTGGGACCTTGTCGAAAGCCTTCTGAAAGTCCAGATACACCACATCCACTGGTTCTCCCCTATCCACTCTACAAGTTAAATCCTCGAAAAATTCTATAAGATTCGTCAGACATGATTTACCCTTCATAAATCCATGCTGACTTTGTCCAATGATTTCACCACTTTCCAAATGTGCTGCTATCCCATCTTTAATAACTGCTTCTAGCAGTTTCCCCACTACCAACGTTAGACTAACTGGTCTGTAATTCCCTGTTTTCTCTCTCCCTCCTTTTTTAAAAAGTGGGGTTACATTAGCTACCCTCCAGTCCTCAGGAACTACTCCAGAATCTAAAGAGTTTTGAAAAATTATCACTAATGCATCCACTATTTCTGCGGCTACTTCGTTAAGTACTTACAGCGTAGCCGTTGACAGCAGCTATCACCGGCTTCTTTCCCGTGGTCACATGATTCCAGTGAGCCAGGAAGTTCCCCGCGTAACATTCCTGGAACGTTTTGTCCGCCATCTCCTTGATATCAGCACCAGCTAACAAGGAAGAGAGCAGAGCAAGGCATGAAGTGAGTCAACACAACTGCCTCAGCATTGCCCAGACCACCCATGTTAAGGGTCTCGACCAGAAATGTCACCCATTCCTCCCTCCAGAGATGCAGCCACTGAGTTACTCCAGCATGTTGTGTCTAACTCTTTGATCATGTTGGCTGCTTTCCTGAGGTAACGTGGCGTAGATGTGGAGTCAAGGAGAGAATGCTGCACAGTGGATAAAATTAAATACAAGGAACTGCAGATTTCAGTTTACAAACAAAATAAGCAAAGTGCTGGAGTAACATCGGGCCAGGCAGCATTTCTGTAGTACATGGATAGGTGACATTTTGGGTTGAGAGCCCTCTGCAGGCTTCAGTGATTAAATTAGCCAGCCTGTAATGCAGACAACTGGACTGAGGACTCGTTCACCCCAAGTTTAAATCCCATCACCGGAGCTGTGGAATTTAAATTCAGTTCTTAATCTGGAATTTGGGAATAAAGATCAAATATGGCCAATAATGATGACTATAATGTCCCTCTGTGGAGGATACAGCATGGGTCTGGTCTAGCCTGGATGTAACTCGGGATTCACCCATTTGTTGAGTCTAAATGTCCCCTGAAGTGGCTCAAGCTGCTCTGTACAAGGGCAACGTGGACCACAATAAACATTGCACTTCCCAGAAGAGTCAAAGCCAAAACAATGAGTTAAAAAAGATGCAGGCAGGATCTAAGTTACAAGTCCCCATAATTGTGGTGAGAGGCGGTGGGAGGTGACGTAACAAATAAGCAACAGATGGATTTACTGAGGTCCTGCACTGAGTGATATGTTGGTGAGATACAACACTTGGCCAGCATGATGGAGTTATATATAGGAAGAGTTTGGATAGGCTGGGACTGCCTTCTTTGGAACATAGGAGGTTGAGCGGTGACTTTATTAAGGTGTACAAGATCATGGAGGGGGGAACATAGATAAAAGTGAATTCTCACAGTCTTTTTCTCCAAAGTAAAGGATTCTAAAACTAGTGGGCATAGGCTTATGGTGAGAGGGGAGAGGTTTCAAGGGTAATATTCAGAGGGTGTCTTCTCCTCCTATCTGACTCATGTCTGGGTCTGAAATAGGTTCGTACCTGGAACGAGTTGCCAGAGGCAACTTCTAGAAGGCATTTGAACAGATATATGGACGGGAAGTTGAGTAGAGGGATATGGAACAAATGCAGGTGTACAGGATGGCCAAAATGCCAATTTGGTCGCACAGACAAGGTGGGCCGAAGGGCCTGTTTCTGTGCTGTACAACTGGAAGATTCTACAACCTATGGCCCCATGATCTGCTTTTTCCTGGGCTTTGTGTTGGCTCTGTGCCCAGTGAGAGAGACTGCTATCGTCAGTCAATGGTTGGTGAGGCGTGGCAGAGAGGGTCATCTGGTGCCCTCTCTTTACCTCATTGTGTAGACTTACAGACAGCCCAGGTGACCCAGCCCTTCACCAGACCCCTCCCCCGGTACCTACCTGCAAAAGCCTTCTCGCTTCCAGTAAGGACAATGGCTCCGATCTGAGGGTCATTTTCAAACTCATCCAACGCCAGGCCGACCTCTCTCATCAGCTCATCGCACAAGGCGTTCAAAGCTTTCTTCCGATTCAGCTGTATGAAGCCCACGTTCCCTCGCTCACCCTTCTTCTCCACCAGGATGTGCTGGTACTGGGCCCCTGGACACAAGGACACAATGAATAACGTCAACACACAATGCAGGACAGAACGCCACAGGAGATCCTTCTTCCCTGTGGCTATCAAACTGTACAACTCCTCCCCCTTCTGTCGTGGGGTAGACTGAGACTGACTCCCCTCACCTATCTTTGCACACCCCCAATCCTGGACTTTCCACTTGTCACTTATTATTGTCATGTTTCATGCATCTTGCTGTGTTTTATGTTGGAAGACCAATTTCCCTCCTGAGATAAATAAAGTTATATCATATTGTATCGTAGTGACACAGGCCAGAAACAATGTTGATTAAAAACTCGATGAATTGCTAAAGAATTAATAGGTCGTAGGACAATGATGGTCAAATTGACTCTTCGAGTCTATGCCTGCTCACAGCGTGATGCATTCCTTCCTCATTTCATCTGTAATCTAAACCTCCCACATTTAACACAAGTAGCTAATACTCTGCATTCAAATTATTACAAAACTAATTTTATTTTATAGGAATTTCCTTTTTGAAATAATTCAGTAAGGAATTTACAACAAAATCAGTTCTTGAGGCCCGATTATTTTGCATTAGTTTGGTTTATTTTAGTGATACAGCATAGAAACAGGCCCTTCAGCCCATTGAGTCCACGCCAACCATCGATCACCCGTTCACACTTATCCTATTTTCTCATCCACTCCCTACATATCAGGGACAATTTACAGAGGGCCAATTAGCCGATAAATCCACACTGTTTGGGGATGTGGGAGGAAACTGGAGCACATGTGGGAAACTCATGTGGTCACAGGGAGAATGTGCAAACTCCACACAGACAGCACCTGAGGTCAGGATCGAACCAGGGTCCCTGGGGCTGTGAGGCAGCATGTCCACCACTGTGTCACAGTCACTGTGATTCAGATTGTTATTAAACACTGACACTAAAGTCAGGGCACGTTATGTTGATCCTACCCAGTAAATATCTAAAGACAAGTCCTAGTAATTTGCAGCACGTTGCCTGTTAACCCCTGACAACACCTTCTGGATTCAATTCAAGCTTCACAAGGTGAACACACAGTGGATTCCTGCCATTTTCACCAAGCAATATTGAAGCACACTGATTCATAGACATTGCAACATGAAAGTCCAATGTACAACCATCACCTGCTGTGGCCGGCTAGCATGACCTAGCTCACCACTACAACCCCACCACCAGAGTACATCAAACACAGACTTTGACCCACACAACTCATTACCTAAAATACCAACTTTGTTAAACACAACTCCAAACTAAACTGGTCAAACATAGTTCATCTGCTTTATAGCAACCAACTAAACTCTTGGCAACTGCAAACCGTACAGGAGGCCATTCGGGCCATAATTGCCATTCTGGGCTAAAAGCCCTCAATTCATTAATTGGATCTTGCTTTTGGCAACTGGAAAACTAAACTCACTAATAGCCTCCCGGATAAAAACATGAGCCCCAAGCACAGCAAGATGTCCAGTTGGTAAGAGTGCAGAGAACATTCACGAGGATTTGAGGGTCTGAGTTATATAGAGAGAGAGAGAGAGGCTGGGCAGGATAGGACCTTATTCCTTGGAGCACAGGAGGCTGAAGGGTTAACTTGTAAAGATGATGAAGGGAATATGTAGGGTGAATGCAGAGACTTTTCCCCAGAGTGGGGGAATGAAGAACCAGAGGAAATAGGATAAAGGTGAAAGGGAAAAGACTTAACAGGAACCTGAAGGGCAATGTTTTCACACAAAGGGTGGCGAGTATATGGAATAAGGTGTCAGTGGAGGCAAGTACATAGAAGCACAGAAAAATAGGTGCAGGAGTAGGCCATTCGGCCCTTCGAGCCTGCACCACCATTCAATATGATCACGGCTGATCATCTAAAATCAGTATCCTGTTCCGGTTTTTTCCCCATATCCCTTGATTCCGTTAGCCCTAAGAGCTAAATCTAACTCTCTCTTGAAAACATGCAGTGAATTGGTCTCCACTGCATTCTGTGGCAGAGACTTCCACAGATTCACAATTCTGCGTGAAAAGGTTTTTCCTCATCTCAGTCCTAAATGGCTTACCTTCTTATTCTTAACTGTGACCCCTGGTTCTGGGCTCCCCCAACATATGAAAAAATTTCCAACGACCAGGGTAGCGCCGAAAAAGCCTCTTTGCAATGCTGCCGCTTTGTTCTGCAAATATTCAGTTGCATTTGCTGATGTCCGCAGCCCCTTGTCAAGGTCATCTCCCCAGGCTCGCCGGCCCGGGCAACATTGCGGCCCGGACAACATTGCAGCCCCAGTCCCAGGCTCGCCGGCCCGGACAACATTGCGGCCCGGACAACATTGCAGCCCCAGCCAGGACAACATTGCAGCCCCAGTCCCAGCACCAGCGGCCCGGGCAACATTGCAGCCCCAGTCCCAGGCTCGCCGGCCCGGGCAACATTGCAGCCCCAGCCCGGGCAACGTTGCAGTCCCAGCACCAGCGGCCCCGGGCAACATTGCAACCCCAGCCCCAGTCCCAGCACCAGCGGCCCCGGGCAACGTTGCAGTCCCAGCACCAGCGGCCCCGGGCAACATTGCAACCCCAGCACCAGCGGCCCCGGGCAAAGTTGCAACCCCAGTCCCAGCACCAGCGGCCCCGGGCAAAGTTGCAACCCCAGCCCGCCCGCCGCCACCTTTACCTGCGCTGCTCGCTCTGACTGCAGCCGCCGCCAAGGGCCGGCTCCGGGAGACACGGAGGGAAGCGGCCGCAACTCTGCATAGCAACGCCATGTCGGCCCGTCGTGCCCTACTATCCCGCCCACTGGCCCGGGAACCCGCCCCCGTCAATCATCCCCGCCTCCCCGCCCGGGTTAACCCTCTCGCTGCCGCTGCGATGCGAGTGGATCCTTGTGCAACGTGGAGAGATCACACACTGGGCGCCGTCAAGTCAAGACCCCTCTCTCCCTTCTCCCTCCCACTACCCTCCTCATCCCCCAATCCCACTGCCTCCATCTCTCCTCTCCTTCCTCCCCCCGCCCTCTCTGCTCATCCACGGGAGGAGGCTGCTGCTCAGTGGCGAGTGGCGGCGGAGCAGCGCGGTCTGGTCGGCGAGGAGCCGGAGCTGGAGCTGGGCAGCGGGGTGAGTGGCAGCGGCGGCTTCACTCAATGCTAAAACACAGCCCATTAACTAATCGCCCCCAGCCATTGTAATCGTGGGAGGGAGTAAGGGAAGGGGTAAGGAGAGGAGTAGCGGCCGGTGGGGAGGGGGCGAGAACGTTATGCTGCCGCCCCCCACCCCTGCAACCGGGATCACGGGAGCCCAGCCCTACCCCACCATAAGGTCCCCAAACCCCGAGTCCACTCCCGACCTCTCGGCCCCCGACTGCAAATCCTTCCCCCACCCCTCCGCCCTGCCCTGGGTCCGGGCTGGCCCAGGGTATATTGTGCGTTGTGGTGATGGCTATGTAGTGACGGGTTATTCACTGAGTGAACAAGACACAGGTTTTGTGTACCTTCGATTTTCCAGCATCTGCAGTTCCTTCTTAAACACAGGTGCTGGAGTAACTGGGATACTGAGTTGGATGATCAGCCATGATCATATTGAATGGCGGTGCTGGCTCGAAGGGCCGAATGGCCTACTCCTGCACCTATTTTCTATTTTCTATGTATGTAACTCACGGGTCGGGCAGCATCCATGGGGAACATGGATAGGTGACGATCCAGGCGGGCACCCTGTTTCACAACTGATGGTGTTAACAGATGCCCCAGGGTGCGGCCACAGTGTCGCCGCTGTTGGAAACAACAGCAGAAAAGGCTGGGATGTTCATCAATCGGTCAGCGGCTGTGGAGAGAGTACAGTACGGATACAGGCCCTTCCACCCACCTGGGGTCGGAGGGTCAGAGTGTTTTATTGTCATATGTCCCCAAACGGAACAAGTAAATTCTTACTAGCAGCAGCACAACAGATATGTCGACCTTGCTGACCTAGTTGGCACATTGGGCTAGTCTCATTAACCTGCGTCTGGCCCATACCCTCAACACCCTTCAATTTCAAGTACCTGTCCAAATGTATTTTACCTGTTGCATTACTCTAGCTTCCTCTGGCTTTGGGGGGGGGGGGGGGGGGACAAGGTTTGTTCCTGGCGTGGGATACTTTGTAGCCGCCCTTTACATGGTGACTCTTTGCATACATGTGACAATACAGTAGTCAATGTAGCGTACCTGGACGTTGAGAAAGCATTTGATAGGAGATTAGTGGGCAAAATTAGAGCACATGGTATTGGGGAAAGAGTGCTGACATGGATAGAAAATTGGTTGGCAGACAGGAAACAAAGAGTAGGGATTAACGGGTCCCTTTCAGAATGGCAGGCAGTGATTAGTGGGGTAACGCAAGGCTCGGTGCTGAGACCGCAGCTATTGACAATATATATTAATGATTTGGATGAAGCGATTAAAAGTAACATTAGCAAATTTGCAGATGAAACAAAGCTGGGTGACAGTGTGAACTGTGAAGAGGATGCTATGAGGATGCAGGATGACGGACAGGTTGGGTGAGTGGGCAGATGCATGGCAGATGCAGTTTAATGTGGATAAATGTGAGGTTATCCACTTTGGTGGCAAAAACAGGAAGGCAGATTATTATCTAAATGGTGTCAAGTTGGGAAAAGGGAAAGTACAACGGGATCTGGGGTCCTTGTTCATCAGTCTATGAAAATAAGCATGCAGGTACAACAGGCAGTGAAGAAAGCTAACAAGAGGAGTTGAGTATAGGAGTAAAGAGGTCCTTCTACAGTTGTACAGGGCCCTAGTGAGACCACACCTGGAGTATAGTGTGCAATTTTGGTCTCCAAATTTGAGGAAGGACATTCTTGCTATTGAGGGAGTGCAGCATTGGTCCACAAGTTTAATTCCCGGGATGGCAGGTCTGTCATATACTGAGAGAATGGAGTGGCTGGGCTTGTACACTCTGGAATTTAGAAGGATGAGAGGAGATCTTATTGAAACATATAAGATTATTAAGGTTTGGACACGCTAGAGGCAGGAAACATGTTCCCGATGTTGGGGGAATCCAGAACCAGGGACAACATTTAAGAATAAGAAATAAGCCATTTAGAACGGAGATGAGGAAATACCTTTTCATACAGAGAGTTGTGAGTCTGTGGAATTCTTTGCCTTAGAGGGAGGTGGAGGCAGGTTCTCTGGATGCTTTCAAGAGAGAGTTAGATAGAGCTCTTAAAGATAGCGGAGTCAAGGGATATGGGGAGAAGGCAGGAACGGGGTACTGATTGTGGATGATCAGGCATGATCACATTGAATGGAGGTGCTGGCTCGAGGAGCTGAATGGCCTACTCCTGCACCTATTGTCTATTGTCTATTGCCAATTCAATTCAATTCTCTGGTACTTCAGGTCTGGTGAGTGGGGGCAAAGAGATTAGGAAAGATGGGGTTGGGTGGGAACTGTGAAATGGCAGTGCAAGGTGGTAAAAGGCAGCAAAGTGATCGCTGGAGATGTCGGGGGGGGTGTTGGACATGGGGAGAAGAGCAGAGATTATGAACGTCTACAGATGTGGACCGGTGAGCTCTAACCTTTGGGATGACTTTAGAGAGCTGTGAGGCAAGTGGTGGAAGCAGTTGCAGAGCTGAGACGTGGGAGTGAGAGTCAGGGGAGGCTAGCGTAGGAGTAGAAACAAAGAACTGCAGATGCTGGGTAATAGGACACAAAGTGCTGGAGTAACTCAGCGGGTCAGGCAGCATGTCTGCACCTCATGGATAGGTCACATTTCGGGTTGGGATCCTTTTTTCAACTGATCCGCAGAAGGGTTCTGGCCCGATTGATGAGGGACCCTGGGGAACGAGTGTAGAAGATGAACGTGCAGAACAGGCAGTTTCCATGGTGATGATGAATTGAGCCGAGCACACTGCCTGAGACTGAGAGCAGTGCTGGCCTACAGCACAGAGACTGAATACACACAGCATATCAGCATCTTCACTCGACACGGCCCACAACAATAACCACGTCTCTATTATCCTGCTTACACCAGTGACACTGCCCTGTGCATATCTCTGATAAACAGCCAAAACATCAAATAATATTGCCATCATGTGTGGGTTTGGGTTACAGTATTAGAAGATGGTGCAGGGGTTCTACAAGGGCATGGTTTGACCAATGTAATCCTTAGCTGGCATTGTTCCGTGCTGTAATTGTCCCTCTCTCTCTCTCTGTGGGCATCATGGTGTTGATGCTGCAATGGTGACGATGCTGCAATGGTGAAGACCATCTTCAGAGCATTATTGTAGAAAATCATATGGTGCAGAAAAATGGTTGCTGTGACAACCCGTTCATTCACCAATGAAACATGTGAAGACATTGACCTGAACCAACCAATCCAAACTGCCGAGCCAAGCATTTAGCGAGGTTGTTTGATAATGTAATCAATTACAACCATGTCCTAATTACACATCGTGGTCTGATCTCATGGTAAGCCGCCTATTTTCTATTAAGATTCATTCTTGGGCTATGAGTTAATGGCTTTTTAGCAACACAAATTTTTCTCTTGATGTGAAGTCGTTTTTACCCTTTACGTTTCAGTGAAGGAAGCGAGATCACATTGTGATTGTAACAGTGTGGGCCCTGTGCTCACATCGTTCCCCATCAACTCTTGGACACAAACAGCTAAACATCCCGAAAAGTAAATAATGGTGAAATATTCACAGCGATCGGTGCCCAAGGAGCAGTGGAGGTTTACCAGAATACTGCCTGGGATTAGGTGGCATAGCAGGAGCTGTCAAACTGCACAGACTTGAATTGTTCTTCTGGAATGGCAGAGGTTGAGGGGAGACCTGATAGAAGTGTATAAAATGATGGGACGTGTCGATAGAGTAGGTAGTCAGAAGCTTTGTTCCCTAAGTAGAATTGTCCAACATTTGGTGCTTAGTCTTAAGATGTGCGGGGTAGGTTTTTTTACACAGAGGGTGGTGGGTGCCTGGAACGCGCTGCCAGGGGTGGTGGTGGAGGCAGATACGATAGTGGTGTTTTAGAGATGTTTGGACAGGCACATGGCTATGCAGGGAATGGAGGGATATGTATGATGTGCAGGCAGAGGAGATTTATCTGTGGAATTCTCTGCCACAGAAGGTAGTTGAGGCCAGTTCATTGGCTATATTTAAGAGGGAGTTAGATGTGGCCCTTGTGGCTAAAGGGATCAGGGGGTATGGAGAGAAGGCAGGTACGGGATACTGAGTTGGATGATCAGCCATGATCATATTGAATGGCCTACTCCTGCACCTATTTTCTATGTTTCTATGAAGTGCAAATGTGGTTGACACAGACAAGGTGGGCTGAAGGGCCTTCTTCTGTGCTTGTTAGCTCTTAGATTATAAATGTGTCTAGCCTAGTATGCCAACCTGGTTAGCATGAATAAGGTGGGCTGAATGGCCTGTTTCCATGCTGTATGCTCTATGTGTGAAGATTACAGATGAGAGTATGTCTTTGCTCAGTGCGTATTCTGCCATTGTGAAAGGCCTTGGTGTATGTGCCCTTTCATCTAACCTGATGCCTGGTGCTTCCTGTGTGATGTTCTCATCCCTGCAGGTGAGGGAAGTTCGGCCATGAACAAGACGGTGGCCACGTGCTTGACACTGATGCTGCTGGTAGCCATCCTGTGTGAGAGTGTGACCTGTAAGGGTGGGAGAGGAGGAGCGCGAGGTTCTGCACGTGGTACTGCCCGTGGCCGTTTCCGTTCTTCCCGAGCCCGAGCCCGGCCCCGCTACCCCTCACGCAGCCGCACCTTCGGCTCCCCGGCGCGGCTGGCAGTGGCAGGGGCTGCGGCGGGTGCTGCGGCTGGGCTAGCTGCCGGAATGATGGCCGGCAACATGCAGAGGTCCCGCTTGACTTGGGACGTATTTGCCCAGCGCTACGTCGACAAGAACTGTCCCTCTGGCCAGAACTGCACGTCAGAGGTCTATGGATCATCATCAGCCTTGTCCTCATGGCCTGACTACAGCCTGCCTTCCATGATCATTGTGCTCACCTTCCAGTGTTCCCACTTGTAAAGCTGGATCCACTTGTAACCCTGTGTTTATCACCGCTGCTGTGGCCAGCTCCTTTAGGAAGTCTATTCGTCTGCTTAATGTTAGAGCACCGAATAATCTAGACAATGTGGTTGAGTGTTAGCCTTCTAACATAGTTCCCTAACAAGTAAGACTAGCGATTACTATGAGCACACTTAATCCAGAGATGGGTGTAGAGTCGGGGAGATGGTGTCTGCTGTGGACCTGTTGTGACTGGTAAGCAAACTGCAGTGGGTCTTGGTGTCTCGGAGGTTGGAGTTGATGCGAGCCATCGCCAGTCCCTCAAAGCACTTCATGATGGAAGATACCGAAGCCACTGGACACAGGTCATAAGGGATAGGAGCAGAATTAGAAGATTTAGCCCATCAAGTCTACTCCGCCATTCAATCGTGGCTGATCTATCTCTCCCTCCTAACCCCATTCTCCTGCCTTCTCCCCATAACCCCATAACGGGGAAACTTGGGGAATCACATCCTTAACAGAACAGTAGCTGTCGTAGTGATAGGCTGTAATCTGTTTGTGGTTTCTTTAATATTCAAAATGTGGAAGTGATGTTTGAAATATTTAAATGGTAAAAATAATACTTTAGAAACTTTTATAAAGTTGTGTGGCCAGAATGATGTTTCTATTTTATATGCACTAACAGTGTTTAATGCAACCGCTATGAACACAACTTTGTGAACAATTGTAGCGGAAACATTGTTGTGCTTGTATTATTTATATGGTACAAATGATGAATTTGAACACTTTTGATGTTAGTGATTGATAAACATTTTAGGAGACTGCGCACAGCTTGCATGCAACACATTGTATCAATGGTGTAAGAGTCGACTGTTTCATATTGTTTGGAATGCATCAGTATTTAAACATATCTGCCTAAATAAAGGAATTTACGCACAATATTTATTGTTAATATCTATTTCAGCGAGGCTGGTGTATTGCTTGACGTTTGACTGAACATGTGTCTGGTTCTTTAAACTACCAGATTTCCTGTATGATCAATAAGTGGCTCGTTGATATTAGTACAGACTAACAGTTTGCCTGAGCAGGCATGCCTGTACAAATGTCCCCCGGGTCCCACAGCTGGGCATTGTTTCCCCCGTGTGAAGCTTTGTGTAGAATCTAGTGAGAGTTGGTGACAATATAGAGAGGACAAGATTAGATTAGCTTCGTATAAATGAATGGCCAGCATGGACTTGGTGGAATAAAGGGCATATTTCCAACCTGTATCTCTCTACTTTCCATGATCTTTAATGAAAAGCTGGTGGATTTGACGGAGAATGTAACCAGGGTGAGGGACAACAAGGTAAGCTGATTTGTTGCTGCCAGAGCTGAAAGGGAAGTGCACGGCAGTTTGTCACCGGTTAATGTGCTGATTTGATGAGCTGAGACCATCAGATAGACAGATGGATCTCACCATCAGTAAGACTGGTGTCGTATTGAGGGCTCTTCTGAGAATAACCAAATGCTCACAATACGATAACTGCCAGGGTTATGGTAACAGCTTTATTTATTAAAAAAACAATATTATATGGGTTACATGGTTGGACAATGGTACAATTGATTTAATGCTGCACGTCCTTAAAATATCAGCAATTACTGCTTCATATATCTGGATTCAAGATTTTAGATTCAGTTCAATGTGATTGTATAAAATTCTAAAAGCAATCTTTATCATGTACATTTTATATACATCACTAGCAGAGGGGCATAACATGATTGCAATTTACATTCTATAAATTCTGTTGTAAGGAATATCATTGACATGAATTATGTAAATACATCGGAGCTCAGCAGTACCTGGGTTACACAAGGGGTCTCTGTTCTTGAACTGTCCTGAAAACTATTTATTCGTGAATCAGAAACAATTTCTCATTAGCGGAAAACAAGTGAGTGACAAATGACAAAAGATGGTCACTCATTTGAAGCCGGTCGGTGTGGATACCATCAGGATAGTCAGGGTACAGCAAGATACCATCATAGTCAGGGTACATCAAGATTCAAACAAGACTTTTTGAATCACGTTTAAATGAATGTTTGACAGTGCAGACACTTTTGGCATAAATTGTTCAATATTATAAAGTTTGAAGTCTCTGCACCAAGCATCCACGATCAAGTACAACTAACAGCCCTGATTTCACGGAGACATCGTTTGGATTTCAGTAAGCCAGGTCTTCCTGGGGACCTGCTGTCCAATAATGCTGCTGACTAAATGCCACCAACTCACACTGCCCAGCAATCCCACAGCTGCACATTCTAATAACGCCACATTTAATGAGTCACAACCTGGATTTTAAATGTCATTTAGCTGGAACACCATGAGCAGTTCTATGAATTTCGGTAAATAAATTAGTTATTTAATATTTCTTTCCTAACCCCAGAATGGAGCCTGCCTTGTTATGTGTAGGAAAGATCTGCAGATGCTGGTTTAAACCAAAAAGCTGGAATAACTCAGCGGGACAGGCAGCATAACTGGAGAGAAGGAATGGGTGACATTTTGGGTCGAGACCCTTCTTCAGACAGGTGTTCAGATAGGATGTGTTTAATATTTAACTATCTGCGTTTCTGCAGAAGGTCCTGAGGTTCTTTTTTCCTTTATCCTTGAGTTTGTTCAGACATACACCGCACATGTATGTTACAAGACGGCAGACATCGCCTGTACATTCAGCAGCTTTTACCTTTCCATGATACTGGGCCGGATGAGATCATCTCACCTGCCTAACACGTGATCCCATCTCCAGTAAAGTACGCTTCTCCGATTTTCAGACCAGTCGTATGAAGTTCAGTCCAGCATAACCTTCCCCAGTTCTCCTTTCCGGAACATTCTGATGAAGTCATATGCAGCTGCACTGTAGTTGGGCATGAGAACTTTCACATCACCTGGAAAGTTGCAACAATGAGAGTTAATTTGCCCCAATCGTGGAGAACTTTATCAAGATGTCGATCTTCTTTTATAAAGGAAGGAGCAACAAAAATGTATTTAATAATACTCATATGGTATCTTATCTGACTTAGTACTAGACAAGTTTTTAATTACTCATAGCTCACAAATACATGCAGCGCTGTCCATATATATGACAAGAAGCACCAGGCCATTCAGCCCAGCTAGCCTCTGCTAGCATTGAATCGGTACAGTGAATAGATTCAGCCCAGCTAGCCTCTGCCAGCATTGAAACGGACAGTGAAAAGATTCAGCCCAGCTAGCATTGAAACGGTACAGTGAAAAGCATTTGTTGCGTGCTACCCTGTCAGCAGAAAGACAATACATGATTACAATCGGCCATTTACATTGTACATGATGAGGTTAAGCCAACAAAGTCTGATCAGGGATAGTCCGAGGGTCACCAAAGAGGTAGATAGTAGTTCAGCATTGCTCTCTGGTTGTGGTAGGATGATTCAGTTGCCTGATAACAGCAAATCATGAAGATTTAATGTGAAAAGAATTATCAGTAAAGCACAATCAGAACTCACCCACGCCAGTAAGGGCTCTGATTTTCTGCGTCTTGCCAAGCTTCACAGCTATTTTCTTCAGCACAGTCTGCAGATCATCGCAGGGCTCCCCCAGCTGATAGTGCTCAACGTAGCTGAAAGGAAAGGCATGGAACCTTGTAGGGATTTCAATCACAACCAGAGGTTTGTGCAAATAACTTACAGACAGTAAACTTTTCTTGTGCAGGAATGAAGTGCAGATGCTGGTTTATATCGATGATAGACACAAAATGCTGGAGTATGCGGGTCCGGCTGTTAAACTTTTCTTTTTGTTCTTACCTTCATTCACTGGTAGTACTTTGCCTTTGAGGCAGACGACCCTGGGTTTAAACCCCAAAATATGAGAGCATTGAAGTGCGGTGCTGGTAGTGATTAACTGCTGGAGCGTGTGAAAGTTTGAAGTGATGTTAAATTATCTGTGACTTCAAGGAAGAGCATGCAGGTTCTCCCAACACGCCATTCAAATACCACTAGAAAGAGTTTTTATTGCTTATCCCATCAGCGGTGGTGGGAAGCTGCTGAGCCCCAGCTGGCTATTAATGGTTGTCAAAGCCCAGGATGTTGCGATGAGTACACCGTGTAGAAGCACTCTGTAGGGTGTGTACACAGCATAGAAGCAATGTGTGCACGCAGCATTGAAGCACTCTGAGGGTGTACGCAGAGTGCAGCACTGACGATGTGTACACAGTGTGTAGAAGCAGTGACGATGTGTACACAGTGTGTAGAAGCAGTGAGGATGTGTACACAGAGTGTAAAAACACTGGGGATCTGAGCACTGAGGCAGAAACACAGGTTTGAACTCAAATTCAGTCATTTACAGGTCAAATATCCAACAGTGCGAGTCTTTTACAATCAAACATGCCCAATGAAATCACTCCAGGGTTCCCATACCCTAGTGTGTGATTAGTATATATTATGAATCTATACTTATCCCATCAGAAAATGCACAAACGCTATAAATATAGCTGTGGTTCTGCTCAACAAAACAAAATATGGTGTCAACTGATGTCAACTTACTGAAACTTCTGATGTTTATTGAGAGTGAAGAGAAGATAATCTGCAATAGTTTCCTCTCCCACCAAATGGTCCAATATTGTTCCTGCGGGAAAATCAAATACAAGACTATTGCATTGAAAGTTAAATCTTTCAATTGAAGCTGCCTTTCATATTCACAGAACATTCACAAATTGACCTCTGAAGTACAGTACTGTAGTCAGCAACCAACATGTATGTAGTTTAGTTTAGAGATACAACCTTCAGCCCACCGAGACCATGCCCACCATTGATCACCCGTTTACACTGGTCCTAAGTTTTCCCACTTTCACATTCACTCACTACACACTAAGAGTAATTATAAAGGCCAAGTAACCGACAGACCAGCACGTCTTTGGGATGTGGGAGGAAATCGGAGCACCCGGAGAAAGCCCACGCGGTCACAGGGACAACATGCAAACTCCACGCAGACAGCACCCAAGGTCAGGATCAAACCCAGGTCTCTGACGCAGTGAGGCAGCAACTCTACCAGCTGTGTTTGTAGGATAAACAAACAAACAGTAGTAAGTTATCTTGGTGACAATTATGGACAAAGTCACGAGGAGAAATTCCTTGTTGCTATTTAATTCCTACCACGAGAACTTTAACGCGATGGACTTATGAGCAGATCAAACTGAGTCTTTGTTTTAATGGATCAAACAGGACTGCACTCAGTTCAATATTGCACAAAGCTAATCAAGTCTTCAGTGGAATTTGTAACCACAATCATCTGAATGGATGCCAAGAACATTACAACTTCCAAGAGAAGAAAGTTGATTTAATGCAACCTTAATTTGATGGCCACTGAGAGTTGAATAACAGGAGTGTCACAAATCATTTTGAGTTACAAGTCCTTGTAAATCGTCACTGCAAGACTGACCACAGTGCTGGTTTTGTGCTGTGGTTGCCTGTTGAGAATTTATAAAACATAGTAAACATCAGTTTTTCTTTTATTCGTTGTTTTACATGCTGACAGACACTCCTATAAATGTAAAGTTGTAGACAAGCTGTCACAGTAGTTCAGAGGAATGAAATGATCCCACACACTGTACAGCTAATAAGCAGTGAATATTTGGCCCCTCAGGAGTGTCTACTGATAAATAATGATTCTTCCACAAGGATCTGTATCTGTAATATTGTGGCAAGTACGCCCCTAATGTTCCAGTGATGTTGACATATTTACACCAGGCAGCATGGTAGATAACAGGGTAAGATGCTCAATAAACAGACAATTGACACTATGATTCTCTCAATTTGTTCAACGGTTGGGCTGAATTAAAAAGCAAATAGCAAGCAACTCTTATCATAACAGGTTAACAAAGATTTAAACAGCTGCTTGTGCAAGGGCCTGGTGAGACTCTATAAACATATCCCTCACAAACGTCTCACCTTCTCCCAGCTAACAACGATCTATTCTATATTTTCCTTGATCTCCACCCCCTTTGTCCTGTTTTCACACCTTACTCTTCCTTATCAATGTATCTCCCTCTCCCGTGACATCAGTCTGAAAAAGGGTCTCGACCCGAAACATCACCCATTCCTTCTATCCAGAGATGCTGCCATGCCCGCTGAGTTACTCCAGCATTTTGTGTCTATCTTCGGTGTAAACGATCATCTGCAGTTCCTTCCTACAACCAGTGTCCAGTGTCTTTTACACAGAATCAGGGAATCAAGAACCAGAGTACATAGGTTGAAGAGGAGAGGAGAAAGATTCAATAGGAGTCGATATGGGCAACATTTTCCACAGAGGGTGGTGGGTATATGGATCGAGCTGTCAGAGGAGTAGTTGAGACAGATATTATAACAGGTGTTAAGAGACATTTGGACAAGGTTCATGGAGACAAATGGGCTAAATGTGGGCAAGTGGGTCTAGTGTAGGTGGGGCCCCCTGGTCGATATGGGCAAGCTGGGCCGAAGGACCTGTTTCCTTGCTGTATGACTCTTGTATAGTTACCCTTCTTCAGTCCATGTTCATTGAGATGCAATGCTTTCCTGTTTCAATGCGCTCAGTTCAATCAAAGAAATGTCTCACTCTGCCAAATAGTACAGAGGAATGGGGAAAACAATTACATCCTTATGGATCAGCATAGAATGATTTGTTCACGTATTTTCTCTGGGCCTGTGTACTAAAGCTGGTTTTGATTGAACAACTGTCCTGTACCCAGCCGTGTGCCTTGCAGAAATGGTGACCCTGATCTTTAAATCATTTTCTCTGGGAAATTATCCAGGTATTATTTTCTCAGCTGCATTGACAAAGCAACATCATGAATTGGCTTCACAAGGAATTGTCAGCTCAAAAATGTGTTCATCTGCAGTGATGGATTCAACGATGATTTACCATTGCCCAGTTAGCAAAAAAAACATATTTAAACTGTTAGTTCCAGGAGTTTTAAAGGGTTTTCACTGGTCAACCTATAACCACATTGCTCAATGGAAAACACCTGATCTGTTCAGTTTTAATAACTTCTATTATACACACTGATAAAGTAAAGCTTTATCCCGTTCCAAATGTAGAACATACCACAAAGTGCCAGCTTCAAGCCGACTTCCACGCTTTCAATGTGTGGGGACAGCACACCAGGAGTGTCCAATAAATATATCATGGGTCTCTCACACACCTGCAGAAACACAACATTATTATATTCAGTCAAGGTGATGAGAAAATCACCAGCCCTAGATTATCACCAGTTGTATCTGTAGCTGATGCTCATGTGATGAAGTACCCACCACCTCTACTGAAAGGGTGAGAAGGAAATCAAATCTATTCATAGCCCGCTTCAGCTAATCAGGTCACAGTGACCTTCAGCTGTTCTCCACGAGTCCTGGTTACAATGAGTGAACCAGTAGTCATGCAGAGAGCTGTTTCATAATGAGTGCTACATTAAAAATCCTCCCCTCATCATGAAATAACCATCAGTGATTTTGCCAAGGCCTGCTGATATTTTTCATTTCACCGAGAGCTGAGAAGCATTCATTTTTATGGGCCTCATCATTAATAATGTGGCACCAATTTCTTTAAGAGTCAAGGATCAATAGTGTTGAATTATCATATCTACTGAAACGGAACAATGAAATTCTTACTTTACTTTCTTACTTTAATTCATAAATTCTTACTATTATTTGTAATTGTTACTGTGCCCGTTGGTACAGAGAGGGGTGGGTCATGTCACTTCAGCGACTGATAGCTCTGGATGCATCTTTCTTTCCTTTTTTAAAGCATAATGATGCAGATCAGTTTTCTAATCAATATTGCTTCTGGATATTTAATCCCAGTAGGAACTAGATAACAGCTCATATTGGATCTATGATCCAGCTGAAACTGACTGGTATGGGAGTTTCCCATGTAGGTTCTTTGTACGTTCTCCCCATGACCGCGTGGGTTTTCTCCGAGATCTTCGGTTTCCTCCCACACTCCAAAGGCATGCAGGTATGTAGGTTAATTGGCTTGTTGTATGTGTAAATTGTCCCTAGTGTGTGCAGGATAGTGTTAATGAGCGGGGATCGCTGATCGGTGCAGACTCGGAGGGCCGAAGGGCCTGTTTCCGTTCCGTATCTCTAGACTAAACTGAACTATAAAATTATGCGAGGCATGTGCAAGTATCTTTCCCCACAGATAACAGGTGCCGGGCCTGATGGCCTGTATTTCCACTTGGGGCATTCACCATAATTGTGCCCCAGTTAGCCAGCCAATGCATTTGTCTAACATGCAACAGTGCTTCATTAGGCTTCCTACATGCATCTGGGAACAAAATCCACAAACACTTGTGGCGCACACATTATTTTCTAAACGTCACTTATATTCACCTGAATCTTGGTGAGGACAGCTCTGGTAATCCCTGGTGCTCCACCAACTCTCGATGCTTTACCTTAAAACAAAGCAAGGAAATGCCTTTAGCCCTCGAGCTACTTGAATGTAAAATTAGAAGCGAGATTATGCTTTTCTAGAATTCAATAATTTTTTTAAAAAATATTTTATTTTATTAGAAGTAAGTACAGTCATATGGCACCAAAGTGCCTAATATATATTTTCATAATACATTTTATGTACAACTTCTTTTTTTTTTTTTGTTACATTGAAAAAAGATTAGAATAAGAAAAAGAAGTTAGATAGTAAAGGATAGAAAGATGTGAAATATATAGTGTGTGAAAAAAGAAAACGAGTAAATGAAGAAAGTTGAGAGAGAAAATAGAGAAAATAAAATAAAATAAAAAAGAAAAGGAGATCATTATTTATAATCTTGACCAACCCTCGTCCAGTCCTGAAACAGTTATTTTTTACAATTGTGTTGCACCATATGATTCCAAAAAAACGACGAATGGAGAATTGGTCTGATTTATCCATTAGGAGGAATCGCATTTCCTCAAGATGAGCGGTGTCCAACATACTTGCAATCCACATTTTAAGCGTTGGTATTGATGTACCCTTCCAAAATTTAAGAATTAATTTTTTTGCTATTATTAAACCATAGTTAAGGAATAGATTTTGAGATGTGTTCAATTTATTCCCATTATTCAATAATGAGAAGCAAAAGTATTGCTAGATTAAACAGGGCTGGGAGAAAACAAACAATATTCCGTAATGTTTAATTCCATCAGGAGAAGGTTGGAATTTTAAGGGAGTCTCTGCTTCCAGCAGCAGAACCAGGTTTACAGGGCTTGAGTCAAAGGTGAAGCCACGACATTGGAATCAGCCATGTTCTTCTCACTACATGCATGGTACCCTCAGCCCTGCTGTTCACTGATCTTGTGATGAATCTAAAGATGCAACTGATCAGTTTATTGTCACAGAAAGGTTAGAACAAAGACAGTTTTGTGCCACACCTAGAAGTTTATGTAAATGTGTCATACCTTTCCTTAAATACATCCTTCGCATGGCATTAATGAGGGATGACTTCCCCACATTTGGCACACCGATTACCATCAAACAGTACTCCACGTTCTACAGGGAAACAAGGAAAATTGGAATATTCATATTATTAGGTGTTCTGAACAAACCGGAATGTCTACATTCTAAATGATCATGCTTATGTGTCCACATCCACATGGTCTACAAATGATATATAGGACTGACACAGTTAAGACAGAAATCCACAACTGTGCTGACCTGATAGGTACAAATTCTAAATATCTATCAGTGTTGTCAGCATACCTTTCTCTCAAGTACTACAACTCTCTAATTATAGTATTTGGCCTCATTTCAAACCTCCCTAGGTACCTTCCCTGACAAGGAAATATTTCCAAAGATTTATCACCTTTCCAGATTATATTAAAAAACTATTTCAGAGAAGAAATCTATGTCACTGGCGGCCATTTGGCCCATAATGTTGATGCTGGCCATTCTATTTGATGATTATTGTTCATTAATCCGTGTGCTGCTGCCATTAAGCTACAGCAAGTACGTTTCATTGTGTTGTTGCCGGTCGGTACACATGACAATTAAACAATCTTGACTCCCACTGTTCCCAACTGCCCACCACCTCACCCTTATTTGCTTCCACTTTCTTTCCAATCAGATTTCATAATCTACCACTCTTTCTTGTGCCAATCTATCCTTCGGTTCCTACCTCCCTTTATTCCCCATCCTCATCCCATCTGGCAATCAAGCTCTCCTTCCCGGTGTCTAAGTATTGCCTGCCGGGCCTTGTTTCCCTCCTTCCTCCTAAAACTGTGTTGCACAATCCCTGTAAATTCAAAACAAAAATTGAGTTGGAACTGAGGTACAGTCGAGGCAGCATCTGTTCACCTTCTGGGGCAGCTCTGAGATTGCTTCAAGGAGAGAGTTCACATTCCTTCAACTTTGTGTCGTAATACTTCATCTGGTGCCATGCTAATGTTTAATTTAATTAATGTTTGAAAATAGGCAACCTACTCACTCAGTGAAGTTGGTAACAATAGTAACTTTTCACTCACTATCAATCACAAGGCCAATTTTTATTGAAGCCGGGTCTCGACCCGAAACGTTGCCTATTTCCTTCACTCCATAGATGCTGCCTCACCCGCTGAATTTCTCCAGCATTTTTGTCCTTAGATTTTCCAGCATCTGCAGTTCCTTCTTAAACAGCCAATTTTTATAACAATTTCAAATTTCTTCATTACGTTTCCTATACTTGGGTCTGTCATTAATATAAATTTCCAAAAGGGATCAAGTAGTGAGGACTAAAGAATGTACTGATAAACAGCTTCCAATTATAAACCACCCTTTGCTTCCTGCGACTGACGAATCTGGCTCCAATTGACCACGCTGGATCCATAAGGTAATTTAGTAACAGGATGCACTAAATGCTCTGCACCAAATATTTTAATGCATTCCACTGGTTACGTAGTTATGCACAAATCATTCTGCCCTGAACTTCAAAGTTATCTAAATGGTGGCTGCTGCGAGGAATTGTGTGTGAACTAAACTCATGAAGTTATTCATTGGGAAGCACCTCACAAGTTGTCATGCAGATCCCTTTATACTCCTTACATGCTGACAGAAACATTGCCACTATGCTAACTAAGTGATGAATGATAACAAGTGGGTTATGTACAATTCTATACATATGAGTGTGTGATACATATGCACTGGTTTATGACATCAAACAACCAAATGTATATTATAAACATTACACAATCTCCTCACCTCTGTTCGATGATATCGGTCACTTTTCTGAATGAGATCTGTAACTATGGGAACAATCTACCAATAACCAAAAAGCAGAAATTAACCATCAATTATAAAACCGTGAACGTATTGTATTAGGATTTACATTTAAATCTGGAGATCATTTATTCTGCCCTGTTAAATATCAATGTTTATGCTGAGGCTTTAAAATAATTTCACATATGTGCCCAAGGTTTAGATAGGAATATACGTATTGTTGGAACTCAGCAACTGCATGGTTGGCTGTCGATTTGAAACCAATGTGTCTGGACAGTGACTCTGAGTCGGTGCCAACCAACTTCCTATCAGTATTTAGGTTGTAATAAATGAAACCTAGTGAATAGCTCTTTCAGTATTCCTCGGTATTCATTTGCCTGCTGTGATTTGGTCGTTCATTTATAGCTGTGGTGTATGACCCAGGTTACATCAAAAGCAGAATTGAGCTGATACAGAGCTACAATCAAAGCAGCATCTGGCCACCGGCCAGTTTTGTTTTGTGTACCTTCGATCTTCCAGCATCTGCAGTTCCTTCTTGAACACAGCATCTGGCCACCATTTGGGGCAGGTGTGAGTGCCTCAAGGAGATAGGATACATTCCTTTAACTTTACATGCTGATACTTCATCTGGTGCTGTGCTAATGTTTAATTTATTAAACATTTGAGGGCATTCGATACTGGAAGAGATTGGAGAGACATGGAATTGTTTTTTTCCAGAACACCAGTGAGTGAAGGGAAAGCTGATAACAGTATCTACAATTATGAGAAAGGGTACTCGGTCACAACCTTTCCCCTGGATGGAAGTAATAAATACGAGGGCATAGTTTTAAGGTAAGAGGGGCAAAGTTTAAAGGAGATGTGTGGTGTAAGTTTTTATTTTATGCAGAGGGTGGTGAGTACTTGGAATGAGTTGCTAGGGTGGTGGTGGAGGCAGATACGATATTGGCATTTAAGAGACTTTGAATAGGCGTATCCAAATGGAGGGATAGGTGCAAGCAGCTAAGAGTGGTTGGCCAGAAGACCTTGTTCCTGTGTTGTACAGTCCTATATTCTATGCTGCCCTTGTGCCATGCCCCAAGATCAACATTGGTAAAATTATATATTTCTTCACTATTGACTAAAGTAATAGCATATCTAATCTAGTAACATCATATCTATATCACTTTGAAATTCAAAGTACCTTGGGAATGTGTCTCAAAGTATGATCAGAATTTAAGTTGTGCAGAAGTATTCTACAGAGGCGACATGCTTGAAGCTAGTTGTGGTGACTGAAGTGGGATCCTGGTATATCTGCAGATAGGATAGCAAGATCCCCACATGCCCAATGTTTACGCTGGCTGTTCTGGTGTGATTTGGTATGATTTCTCATTTGCCACAAGCCCATGTCAGTGTGTTTCCAGGTAGCCTTCAGGTTATATAGTAGTTTTACATCAGGTAAGATTCAGGGAGTGATCATTGTTGAATTGGTGCTGAATATAGGAACACGGACTACCATTTTCAACCTGCTCATAGGATATCCTAATGGCCACCACTGATATCACAGGAAACTCCTGTCTTTGTGTATTGTATTTTTACATGTATGGCTGTATGGTTACTCAAATATCACTGTACATTAATTGGTGCATGTGACAATAAATGTGAACTTGAACTTCAAGCAAATTCAAATGCAGGAGAACTCACTTTCTTTACATGTACATCCTTGTCCCGAAAGCAGTCGGTGAAAAGGACATTTCGGATTCCTTGTTCATCCAATTCCTTCAGAACTCGCTTAACAATAAAAAGAAATATGCTCATTCTAATGAAAATATAAAACAGAATTCTCTGCTAAACATTGCCATAATTTTGTAACTATGAGCTATAAAAGGTGCTACATAAATGCAAGTTATTTTTTAAAACAAAATTCATATTTGAAAAAGGAAAACCTGGTTCCTATTCCTTCATTGATCCCAGAACCCAGAAGAAAATGGTTTTATAATGTACATATTGCATTGCAAGAAATAGCGATTATTTGTATCATTCATTGTTCAAAATATCCACATGACTATCTGTCTCCAAGCTCATTATCCATGATACCCCCCTCCATGCAGAACAATGACAGAGATCCATTTTTGGAAAGCTTCTGTCCCCACTTAATATTTCTGAAATGACCTTGTGATGCAGCAGTCCAAATGCAAGGTTGCTGTGACCCTGGTGATGAGATAAGTAGTGCTGGATTCACTGACAATATTCTTCTATTCCCCTGAGGCTGATGCTAGTTGAGGCACCATTAGAGACAATAAATGCTGCGATGTGGCAGTCAGGACCCGGCATCAGTGAGCAGCATGTGTATGACTTGTGTCAAGTAGCACATTTCCATTCTCTACAGATGAATGTCACGGCCTTATAGGCGCCACAGGGAAAGTTGGCGGAAATTCAGCACCGACTACTCTTACATTTTACTCCACAGTTAAAAATGCTGCATGGGAAAACTGTGAAATAAGTGGTTACTGAGCAATTTGCAGCCTAGTTTGTCATTGTACAGACCTGTTTATTTGTTAGATCAGCTATGTCCATTTTGTTCAGCACCAGTAGATGTGGTCTGACACCCAAGGTCTCCTTAAATACTGGGTTGCGTCCAGACAGAGGAATGTAATAATGGTCAAGGATTATTGACAGTGGTTTATAGCCATGAAGCGGAACTCTTATTAACCCTTTCCTCTGCAGATACCACAATGATTCATCTTTATGACTGCTAGTTTGTTATAATGTTTGACACTCCAGATCATAAATATAAATGGCTATTTTAAGACGAAGGTATATGACAATGGTAATCCCTCCGCAATGGGAGAAATTGGTGGACGGTGGGACTAGATTGGTCATTACAATCACCATTTTCTAAAATGCAGTGGGGAAAACTTGTCACAGTTTAGCACAGAAGGACCTAGAATTAACCCACAGTCCAAGCGGATAAAATGATTGCAGAATGAGGTCAATTACTAACTTGCATGTCAATAATTTCCCATAGTAACCTCTTTGATGAAGTACACAAGAGTATATTGGAGCAGCACCTTGCAATGAACCTGGATTCTAGAGACAAGGAACTGCAGATGCTGGTTTACAAAAAAATACACAAAGTGCTGGGGTAACTCAGTGGGTCAGGCAGCATCTCTGAACAACGTGGATTGGAATACTACCTGACCCGCTGAGTTACTCCAGTACTGTGTGTCTTTTAAAAAAAATAACCAAGACTTGTGGGCTTGAGTTATATAGAGAGGTTGTACAGGCTGGGCTTTGATCTTGGGAACCTGGGAAGCTGAGGATCACATTGAGGTGTGCATGGTCACGAGGGGAATGGATAAAGTTCACGCTTATATTCTGTTCCTCAAGAGGATTCTAAAACTAGAAGGCAAAGGCTTTAGATGAGAGGAAAGTGATAATTGAGGTACCTCAATTATTTCAATGAGGGAAGCCTGTACCTGGAGGTGGATACAATTATGACTTTCAAAACACATTTTGACAGATATAGGAAGAGATTAGAGGACTGTAGGCCAAATGGGACGAGCCCAGTATTCCAACAGAATTGGCATATACAAGTTGGGCCCAAAGAGCTCTAAGAGGCTAAGAACAAATTTTAGCACTGTGGTGATAACAAGTGAAACAATCTACTCCAAAGATGGTGTTATCCAACAAGTGAATCCAACATACACTAAATGGATCAACTGAGCAGCGGAGGTGTCTCATATGTTAGCGTCACTGTTATATACTGTACATTGGCAGTTTCATTATGGTTATCTAATTACGGTTCTTTCTTGCATTTGGAATAAAGAGTTTTAGGAGAACAGCCTTAAAGGATATTCGTGCATCATGAACTTCAATAAGACAATCCACTTTCTTCAGACTGGCTTGCATCTTTTTAAGTCCTAGAAAATACACAGAAACAGGTTTCAGGATACAGACCATGCTTTGTTAAAGTAAAAGCAATCTATCTACATCCCAATCATCTATCCAAATAAATGTTCCTAATTCACAAACTTAGATATATGCATGCAAACAAGATTTTAATTTATATTATGGTATATGGACACACTTATCCGTTTTGTAGTAAATGCCTACTATGTTCTGTGTGCTGAAGCAAAGCAAGAAAGAATTTCATTGTCCTATACAGGGACACATGACAATAAACTCACTTGAACTTGACTTGATAATCTTTTCACTGTACGAGACAATAAACTAAACTACACTGTATGGGACAAGAAAACACTTCTGAGGCAGAATCGTATAATCTGGAATCATAACATCATAGAATTTTCTGAAAAGTGGGCAGATAAGATTAACGAGGATGTTGCCTGTATTCAAAGTCTTGAGCTAGAGGGAGATGTTGGGCAGACGAGGACTTTATTGCTTGGAGCTCAGTGTGATCTAAAAGACATATGGCACAGAATCTTGTGACAGGGTGGAGGAATCAAGAACTAAATGTAAGGTGAGAAGGATAAGATGCAATAGGAACCAAAGGTAAAACCTTTTTTCCAATTAGATTCTAGTAGATATATTGAACGAGCTGTCAAATAAATCACTTGATGCTGGGACAATAATCTGGTCCACCATCACTGGATTGCTGCATTTAACTCAGACCATCACATATACCGAGGATTCAAATTACTTGAGGCCTAGGCCCCCCGGCTCCGCTACCTTTGGCCATGTGCCCCGGGAACCAGTGCGCCAGGTCGCGGCCACTGAAGTCGAAGTTGCGGGAGAGCCGGAGGGCGGCGTGGGTCACTAGGCCGCTCATGGCCCCGGTACCCGGGCAACGGCCGGCGCCAGGGAACGTCTCCAAACCCGCGCCAGGGAACGTCTCCAAACCCGCGCCAGGGAACGTCTCCAAACCCGCGCCAGGGAACGTCTCCAAACCCGCCCGGCTCCAGGGAGCGGCTGCGGAAGCAAAACGTCTGCAACGCCAGTCCGGCGGCAAAGGCTGAGCCCCGCTGCAACTGGGCGAAAAATGCATATTACAGATATAGAAAATACACAGCACATTTCCAGTCCTCCCTTTTGGTACATATGACAATTAAACACGCTTGACTTGACTCTGGATATTTAGTACATATTATGTTGACCCGCTGCAAGTGACAATGTCATTGTTCTATCTGGGACATATGACAATTAAACACTCTTCACCTCACAACCCCACTTGCAATAACATCCTAAAAACGAGGAGCACGTTTCATTAGTCTAATACTTTAAAGACATTTGTTTTTAATAACAAATTGAAACTATATATCAGACAAACTTGACAGGTTAGTCTCCTGAATGATTTTAAATTATTGCAGGATCCTGGTTAAAAATTGTGTCAATCTTGTGGTTCCTTGCGGAATGAAAGGTGCTACCATACACAACTGGATTTGCACCATTGTGATGCACATCTATGAAGAGTTGATGCGCAAAATAATAAAGGAATGACAGGGGGTTTCCTGATTCCAGCATGGTCTGCTGGCCCCCTGGCTGCAACTTCTTCATATCATTTTGAATGAGGAGGATGAGATCATGGTCTATTTTATTACCAACAACACATGGGTAGAAAGGTTAGAGGCCAGTTCATTGGCTATATTTAAGAGGGAGTTAGATGTGGCCCTTGTGGCTAAGGGGATCAGAGGGTATGGAGAGAAGGCAGGTACGGGATACTGAGTTGGATGATCAGCCATGATCATATTGAATGGCGGTGCAGGCTCGAAGGGCCGAATGGCCTACTCCTGCACCTAATTTCTGTTTCTATGTTATAAAACAATTAGGAATCTTGGAAAGAGGTTAAACTGCAGGAATTCAAAAGTAGTCATCTTCAGAGATGTCTAGCTGGAGAATTGGTGTTAGTCGATGAGTTTAGATTCTTGTGATGTTACATGCAAAAAAGCAAAGATAAATGGAGGACAGCTCACAGAAGATTGTAGCCAAAGGATTTTACTGGGGTCATTGAAAATGGAAGGGTCACGGTTCTTAAAGGGGTGGAGAGCAGAAGGATCTGTGGTGGGGAGCATAATTCTTAAAAAGTGTCAGGGCAGGTTGAAAGCTATTAATAAGGCATATAATTCAGAGGTTTATCAGAATGAAAAAGAAGATATACAATGCTGAATCTTTATACAATACTGGTCCACCCTCACTGGAGTGCTGCATTCAACTCGGATCATCACATTATACAGATGATTCAATAGGGTCCAGAAATAGTTTATAGACCATTGGTTCACAGTATCTGGGTTCTAGTTACACGGATAACATTAAGATTGTTTTCTTCAGCAAAGGGAAGATTGAGGAGAGATAATGATGAGGGATATTCAGAGTGGATAGTGGAAGGCTGTTCTCATTGGTCGAGGTTTTGAGGACTAGAGAAAACAACTAAAAGAGAATTAAAAGTGTTGTGATGAAAATATTTTATACAAAGTGTGGCTATAATCTGAAATGCACCCTCTGTCCCCCGCCGGTAGAGGGCGTGTTCTATCTTCATAAGGGAACTGGATAACTAAACAGTGGAGAGAGATTGTGTTCAAAAGGGAACTGCAGATGCTGGAATATCGAAGGTACACAAAATTGCCGGGGAAACTCAGCGGGTGCAGCAGCATCTATGGAGCGAAGGGAATAGGCGACGTTTCGGGCCGAAACCCTTCTTCAGACTGATGGGGGGTGGGGGGGGGAAAGAAAGAAGGAAAAGGGGAGGAGGAGGAGGAGCCCGAGGGAGGGCGGATGGGAGGGTGGGAGGAGACAGCTAGAGGGTTAAGGAAGGGGAGGAGACAGCAAGGACTAGCCAAATTGGGAGAATTCAATGTTAATGCCATAAGGACGCAAGGTCCCCAGACGGAATATGAGGTGCTGTTCCTCCAATTTCCGCTGTTGCTCACTCTGGCAATGGAGGAGACCCAGGACAGAGAGGTCGGATTGGGAATGGGAGGGGGAGTTGAAGTGCTGAGCCACCGGGAGGTCAGGTAGGTTATTGCGGACTGAGCGGAGGTGTTCGGCGAAACGGTCGCCCAACCTACACTTGGTCTCACCGATGTAAATCAGCTGACATCTAGAGCAGCGGATGCAGTAGATGAGGTTGGAGGAGATACAGGTGAACCTTTGTCGCACCTGGAACGACTGCTTGGGACCTTGAATGGAGTCGAGGGGGGAGGTGAAGGGACAGGTGTTGCATTTCTTGCGGTTGCAACGGAAAGTGCCCGGGGAGGGGGTGGTGCGGGAGGGAAGCGAAGAATTGATAGTGGAGAGAGATTTATTGGCGTGGTGGAGAAAGGTCTGGTGGATGTAACTAGAAAGTTGCTGTGGTGGACAGATGGTACCATGACTGAAAGGCCTGTCTATGCTGCAACCATCTTATGATTCCATGACATTAATCATTGAGCTTGCTGCTGGTTTCTGTTTTCAAATTTCATGCAGGGTCAGTAGTTAATGCGGAAGAGTACTGCTGTAAAATACTGAATGGTGCAACTGACAAATAAGGCTTGGTGTGGCAGGAGAATAAAGGAAAGTGTAAATTTCAATAAAGGTACGTGTGGCAGGAGAAATAAGTGGAACACATCCTACACGTGAGGTACGAATGGAGCTGAAGAATCTAGGTCATAAGATCAGAAGTGATAAGAGTAGAATTAGGCAATTCGGCCCATCAAGTCTACTCTGCCATTCAATCATGGCTGATCTATCTCTACCTCCTAACCCCATTCTCCTCCCTTCTCCCTGTAACCTCTGACACCTGTACCACAGTGAACAACACGTGAAGCAGGAAAGAACAAACGGATCTACAGATGGGGTCTGATGAAATGTTTTAGGAAGCAGAACATGTGGATATTGCTTAGCATTCAAAGCATCTGTACAACTCAACATTTGTCTAATTTCTATTTTAAAATTGACTACATTTGCCTGTATTTCATGTGATTATTTTCATTGAAAGAATGCTTTAGAATGTTTAATGCCATATAAATGTATTTGTTCTAATTTTAATGAACTTTATTTGTTCTTCAATGAGTTGGCTGAATTATATTTATTCTGAGAATGTCATAAAGATTAGCAAGATTGCATTTGTTATCAAAGCTGGGATAGAAGCCTTTCTCAAACCATTGTAGTGCCTGCAACTTAATGATGATGGCTGTCTGCATTCATGTCATTGACACCAGCGCCACACTCTTGTCCAATGTATAATTCTGACCGCAATACTTAATTATTTCCATTAGTTGCACTAAATGAGTTTCAAAATGTAAAAATAAATGCAAATGAATGCTGAGTAAAAATTTAATAGATTTGCAGACATTTGATAATTTTAAATGAATGTAAAAGTCACATTTTCATGGACAAAAACATAACAAGAACTTTCAAACAATCGGCAATGCAAAAAGTGCAAGTTTTTAAGTGCAATTCCAGCATTATTCATTAAATTTCCATAGTACTACACAAAAATAAATGTTACGTAATATTGCTGTGAATCATTCTGCAGATGGAAAATACACAGTCAGTTGTAATTGCAGCGAATAATGATCTTTGATTCAAAAGAAGTTCATGACATTGCAGCACAATTAGGCCATTCCACCCATCGAGGCTGCTCACCCATTTGATCATGGCTGATCTATTTTTTCTTCAAATCCATTTTCCTGTTTTTTCCCCATAATCTTTAACAACCTTACAAATCAAGAAATACCCTTTAAGGATGTCATTCAAATTAATTGATTGACAGATATTTAGATATTAAGATATTTAGATATTCCTCTGGAATATAATTTGCAAATAATTCAGTTTTGACCACCATGATACAGAGATAACATTAAAGCAACAAGGTCTATGCAGGCAAGAGCAACACTAGCAAGTTTGCGGATGACACAAAGCTGGGTAGCAGTGTGAACTGTGAAGAGGATGTTAGGAGGTTTCAAGGTGACCTGGACAGGTTGAGTGAGTGGGCAGATGCATGGCAGATGCAGTATAATATAGATAAATGTGAGGTTATCCACTTTGGTAGCAAAAACAAGGGGGCAGATTATTATCTCAATGGGGTTAGGTTAGGTAAGGAGGAGGTAAAGCGAGACCTGGGTGCCCTTGTACACCGGTCATTGAAAGTTGGCGTGCAGGTACAGCAGGCAGTGAAGAAAGCTAAGGGAATGTTGGCCTTCATAACAAGAGGATTTCAGTATAGGAGTAGAGAGGTTCTTCTGCAGTTGTATAGGGCTCTGGTAAGACCACATCTGGAGTATTGCACTGTTTTGGTCTCCTAATTTGAGGAAGGACATCCTTGTGATTGAGGCAGTGCAGCGTAGGTTCACGAGATTGATCCCTGGGATGGCGGGACTGTCATATGAGGAAAGATTGAAAAGACTAGGCTTGTATTCACTGGAGTTTAGAAGGATGAGGGGGGATTTTATAGAAACATATAAAATTATAAAAGGACTGGACAAGCTAGATGCAGGAAAAATTGTCCCAATGTTGGGTGAGTCCAGAACCAGGGGCCACAGTCTTAGAATAAAGGGGAGGCCATTTAAGACTGAGGTGAGAAAACACGTTTTCACCCAGAGTTGTGAATTTGTGGAATTCCCTGCCATAGAGGGCAGTGGAGGTCAAGTCACTGGATGGATTTAAGAGAGAGTTAGATAGAGCTCTAGGGGCTAGTGGAGTCAAGGGATATGGGGACAAGGCAGGCACGGGTTATTGATAGGGGACGATCAGCCATGATCACAATGAATGGCGGTGTTGGCTCGAAGGGCCGAATGGCCTCCTCCTGCACCTATTGTCTATGTTTCTAGTTGCAAAGTGCATTTCTCCAGTCAGACTAACTTACAAGGATTGTGTATAAAGCCATGAAGTAAACAGCTAGAAGTGATTTAGGCAAACTGGCATGAATTAGGTTAATTTGAAGGCCGACGTAGGTGGACCAGAATACGAACACCATGCACCTTGAATGAAAACTTATGAGAAAATTACCCAAGAGCCTAGTATAGTCTAGCATTAGTAATAAGAGCAGTTTCTTTCGGATATGTGATATATTCTTTCAATAAACTGGCAGCAGTAGTTGGTAAATTACTGTTGCATTAGGTTTTCACAGTATCATGAAAAACAATTACAAATTATGCTCCCGATATGGTCCTGCACTGCCTGTAACAAACATGGCCCTGCACTGCCTGTAATGAACATGGCCCTGCACTGCCTGTAATGAACATGGCCCTGCACTGCCTGTAACCAAACATGGTCCTGTACTGCCTGTAACGAACATGGCCCTGCACTGCCTGTAATGAACATGGCCCTGCACTGCCTGTAATGAACATGGCCCTGCACTGCCTGTAATCAAACATGGCCCTGTACTGCCTGTAACAAACATGGCCCTGCACTGCCTGTAATCAAACCACAGGAAACCCGTGAATTAATTGTAATATAAAAGAGTGAATATTGTTGCGATTTCACATAATTAATGTGTTTGTTCCAAAAGTGTATGTCACTTTCTGGCATGTTGATGCAGACAATATTCCGGGTATCTGCAAAATTTGCTAATGATTCAATTTTCTGGTATAATTATATGACTATTAAATTATTTGTATCTGGGGGTGATCTCTCCAGAGCTCATCCAGCACCGACAATCGCTCAAACCGATCAACGTCTAAAGGTGGAATCAGTAAGAGGGTAAAAGAAGCCATGTGCCAGGAGGCACAGTAAGCAGAGCAATGGTGAACATGAATATAACAATGGCTCTGGTGCCAAACCACAACCAAATGTACACACAAGAAACCGCAGCTGCTGGAATCCTGAGCAAAAAGTAACTCAATTGTTGGAGAACTCAGCGGGTCCAGCAGCAAGCAGGCAACCCTTCTTCAGCAAGATCAGACCAACTTAATGAAATAGTTGCTTTGGACTGGTCCTTTCAGATCCATGGTAGACAAAAATGCTGGAGAAACTCAGCGGGTGAGGCAGTATCTATGGAGCGAAGGAATAGGTGACGTTTCGGGTCAAGACCCTTCTTCGGACCGATGTGGGGGTGGGAGTGGGAAGAAGAAAGGAAGAGGCGGAGACAGTAGGCTGTGGGAGAGCTGGGAAGGGGAGGGGAAGGCGGGAGAAAGCAAGGACTACCTGAAATTGGAGAAGTCAATGTTCATACCGCAGGGATGTAAACTACCCAAGCGAAATACGAGTTGCTGCTCCTCCAATTTGCGGTGGGACTCACTCTGGCCATAGACCCTTCAATGGAAAATCCGTTGTTCTTTAAATATCTTTATCCGGTGTCACTTTCAACAATTTATTTCTAAGAATAGTTTTTCAGATGCAGCAACATAATACAGAGAACATTCAATAATCATTTTACCCTGAAGTTTGAGTATAGGTTGTAGATTTGCACGATATAAGCGGTTTAATTATTTATAGATAGATATGCTAAGTGCACTTTTATAACGAACAATGACGTTTTATAGTTTTGGATTGCCGGAGGTGTGATGCAAATAGTAGTCTCTCAGGCGATCTGCTTCCCTCCATCCTGATTCCAGAGCACCATGAGTGGTCGAATAAAATGTCCGATGAGTGGCTTCACCAGCAAAAAGCACCTGCAGAGGCTAATAGCAATGTTGCATTATTAACTTGCATAGTTCACCAACATTCACTCCAAACACTGCCACAGCTGATGATCTAGATGATCTTCCAACCCCGCATCAGCCAATCTGTTTGTTAGAGAACCCCCCCACTCTTATTTCTGATTTTTATAATTTGAATGAATAAGTTTATTGGCCAAGTATGTTCACATACAAGGAATTTGTCTTGGTGCTCCGCTCGCAAGTGATAACCCGACATACAGTAAACTATTAAAAATAAAACATAAAACATTAAAACATTAAGAATAAAACATTATAGTTTAAACATGTGAATGAAATGAAATACCAGAGCAAAAGGAGGCTACAGACTTTTGGTTATTGAGTAGAGGGACAGCCAAGGAAGAATGTGACCCAAAACAGTAAATTTTAATCTCCAAGATAGAAAATCTATTTATACTCTAATTAGTGTAGTTCAGTTTATTGTCACATGCATCGAGGTAGTGAAAAGCTTTACACTTTACAGTGAAAGGTTTCCTTAATTAAGAAAACAAAATCATATCGTACCTGTGCCTTTGCAGGTTCTGATGGGAGAGGTTGAGCAATGATATCAATATCATCACCTGAACTGCCAACCTCGGTGTAACTGTAGGATCCCTTTGTGAACCGATCGCTGTGCCATTTTGTTCGTAATATATTCTTTGGTGGAGGCAGTGATGGGTTTCCTAAATAAAAGTAATTGAACATATTTTCTAGCTATTTGAATATTTGCTTAAAGTTTATTATTGTCATGTGTAGCGAGCTATAGGCAAAACCTTTGTGTGCTATCCAGTCAAATCATACTGTACGTTAGTACAATCAAGTCTTGCACAAGATTCCAGCATCTGCAGTTAGTTCCTTGTGTCTACATACACAAATACAACACATTGTGCAACGAGGAAATCATCAGTCATAAATGATAGTAGAATTAGGCCATTCAGCCCATTCAATCATGGCTGATCTATCTCTCCCTCCTAACCCCATTCTCCTGCCTTCTCCCCATAACCTCTGACACCCGTACTAATCAAGAATCTATCTATCTCTGCCTTAAAAATATCCACTGACCTGGCAAAGAATTCCACAGATTCACCACCGACTAAATAAATGTCTCCTCATCTTCCTAAAAGAACGTCCTTTAATTCTGAGGCTATGATCTCTAGTCCTAGACTCTCCCACTAGTGGAAACATCCTCTCCACGTCCACTCTATCCAAGCGTTTCACTATTCTGTACGTTTCAATGAGCCTGTTATATCGAAGTCCGTTAGTGCAAGGGTTTACTGCATTTGTTTGTTTATTGTTATCTATTGGGCACTGTGTTTCCAGACCTGTTATGCTGCTACAAGTAAGAATTGCATTGTTCTGTTTCGGTACATTAGACATCAAACGCTCTTTCTCTCTCCATTGGGATTACACTCCAGTTTATTGGAGGATCATGCTTCTTTGCTACAATACGGAAGAAACCTTACCTGTAAATTGGCGTATGACTTGTGTCAAACAATCTTTAACTTCAGAATCAGATAACTGCTCCATAAAGATGGCTTCCTGCCCAGCAAGCACAGCTAAGAGGACGTGGCCATGCCTGCAAACAGAACACAAGAACAGTCTGCCGTACGGCACGATGGCGCAGCGGTAGAGTTGTTGCCTTACAGCGCTCACAGCACCAGAGACCCAGCTTTGATCCCGACTACGGTTGCTGTCTGTACGGAGTTTGTACATTCTCCCCGTGACTGTGTGGGATTTATCCGATTTTAGACAGGTATGTGGATAGGTAAAGCTTAGAGGGATATGTGCCAAATGCAGGTAAATGGAATTAACTCAGGTAGTCTCCATGGTTAGCATGTTTCAGGTCGAGAAACTCGAAACGTCACCCATTCCTTCTCTCCAGAGATGCTGCCTGCCCTGCTAAGTTACTCCAGCATTTTGTGCCTACGTTCGATTAAACCAGCATCTGCAGTTCTTTCCTGCTCCTCAGCATGGATGAGTTGAGCTAATGGCCTGTTTCTGTGCTGTATCTAGGACTACATATAATTTCATTTGAAGGCAGTAATGGAACTTGCCTTCACCTAGTAAATTCCGCACATACTGTATTTTAGTTAAGTCATTAAAATTAAATGGCATAACTCACAATTGCCTTCCCATGAGTTAGTAAATACTTTGTTACAAATAATTAACTGAAATATCACATAAATCATGTTCTTCTGCAATTAAATGTACATCAGTTTCAGTAATCCTATATGAAAGGACAGGGTATGAAAGCTATTCTCTGTGCTGAATATCGGAGTGGAATAACAACTATTCACTGCTAAAATACCTAAATTTGAATCAGTCTTATACATAATTTGAGACCTGAAATTCAGCATTACAGACAAGTTTTGATACCGGGATGGAAAAGATTTGTTCAGCATCAGAGAGTGAATTGCAGGTGGAAGGCATTGTGAAAGGGTATTTGTACACCTTAGCCTTGAGCCATATACTGTTACAGTACCACTCCAGGCCAACCAGACACACCCATTTCTCATTCCTTTACTATAATGACATTAAAAGCAGCACTGTGCACTGATCCAATCTTGTCCACCCCACCCACTAACCCTCCACGATGCTCTAAAGCTCTTGCTTTGTGATAATTAGCAAGCTCCAGCTTTGGCAGCAAAACAACCATTCAATGAACCAACCATAGCATGTATAGCCACATAGATCATGAATGAATGAATCATTACCTTGCTGCAGGGAGGACGATAAAACCTAATATCTTCCTGAACCATGTTGTCTGTAGATCTGCTCTCTCATTCAATGGAGACTCATCCTCCCAGACCAGCTTGATCAAATCATATTGTGGTTCCCAAAACGGCTCCTCAAATTCAAGGAAGATTTTGTTACTTGTTCCAAAGCCAATTTTCTCAATAGATTTGATTTTGCTGATGGGAAGTTGTGGGTCGAAGAAAGTTTTATGATGCTCCTTAAGGAAACCTGGAAACAAAGAACATAATGTGTAGCAAGGAACTGCAGATGCTGGTTTATAGGGAGGTTTCACAGCAGTCGGGTCACGACCCATGACCCGTACTGTTGCTACGCTACTCCAAATGGATTACACGCGATGTACTGCAGGTAGGCACTTACCATTGTTTCCAGCGTAGCGGGCCCGTTAAAACCCGCTGAGATTGTCAATTTTTGCGCTGTAAATAATTATGGAAATCGGGATAAGCGTGTGAGACATTTAGCATACTTCAGAATTCCAAAAGTGAGGAGAAATGACGGTAGATAAAAACGAGAGCTGAAGGGACAACAACAGCCAGAGTGCTTGGCGAACATTGGCCGTTTGCTCACTGCATTTCATCAACAGTAAGGCATTATTTGTGTTTTTTCTTGATTCCTTTGGCATCTAAAAAGTTTCAGAAGTGATAAATCTGGCTGTACTTTTTTTTAATCGCCCATGGTTCTCGTGGGTTTTTACATACAAAATGAAAACGCATCTGAAGAAAAATTTACAGCCAGATTTATCACTTCTGAGAATTTTTAGATACCAAAGGAATCAAGAAAAAACACAAATAATGCCTTACTTGATGAAATGCAGTGAGCAAACGCGATAATTCCCAATATTTTCAATGTTTACCAAGCACTTTAGCTGCTGTAGTCCTTTCAATTCTCGCTTCTCTATACCTTCATTTCGCTTCACGTTTGGAATTCTAAAGTTGGGTACATGTCCCTCACACTTACCCCGACTCCCACAATTTCTTTCAGCGCAAAAATTCAACATTTTGGCGGTTTTTAACAGGTAGGAAAGTACGCAGTTCTAGCATTAATAACATATACCGGAAGTGACGGATGTCTTCCAGTTGGATTTAGCGGCTCCGTGCGTCGAGCCCTATGACCCAGTGACCTATACCGAAGATAGACACTAAATGCTAGATTAGCTCAGCGGGACAGGCAGCATCTATATCTCCCTCTCCCCTGACTCAGTCTGAGGAAGGATCTCGACCCGAAACGTCACCCATTCCTGATATCCAGAGATGCTGAGTAATCCAGCATTTTGTGTCTAACAAAGAGCATTATCTTCAGTAGCTAAGTTAACCCCAAATCTGTTTCACGAGGGTTGGACTAACATATTGTTTGATAATATGAAAGAATTAACCACGTCAGGCCCAATTACTAAAACTACATAGATCCATGAATAAAACAGTACATTTGAACTTCAGGCAACCCAGCAATTCCAAGTTGGTTCTTGTAAGATTAAAAGAATTGCAAATGTATATAAATGTATGCAAGCACCAGGAACCAAAGGCATAGTGGATGTTACATCCATTTCAACCACAGAAATTATTTGAATTTAATAATTTTTTAATTGTGGTTCCCAAATATTCTATGTAATTTTGAAGATTAGTAAGATTTATTAGAATATTAAGCCAATGCCAGTGCTTGTTTTCTTGATGGGTTCAATCATTTTTATTATTTTAAATCTGGAACATTTGCATTCTATAAGAGTGGATAAAATTTTTGATGTCTAACATAAAAGACTAAAAATAGGAAACTGCCAATTTTATTCTGAATTAGAATCAGTCGCCATGCTGTGAATTTTCTGGGAGGAAGAATTTTATTTTTAGACTTGCACTGTTTATTCAGGGCAGAGAACAGAGAACAAGCAGTACAGCCCCACAACAAGAGGCACTTTGGCCCACAACATCTGTGCCTAACATGAAGCCAAGACCATCTCTTGTCTACCTGCACATCATCCACAGCTCCCCATTCCAAATCCATATGCTTATCCATTATCCAATGGTCTCTTAAATGCCACTACTATCTCCCTCGATCACCAACTGCAGCTGCAGGTTCACAAATGTCCTTCTTGATCCTTGAGGGCTCCTATCTTCTCTGTGGCGACTCTCTTGTTTTTAATGTAGGTATAAAAGGCTTAAGGTTTTGTTTAATCCAATTTGCAAAGCATTTTGTGGCCCTTCTAATCACCCACCTGAGTTCTTTGCTCCTTGACATTCCTAAAAGATCCTGCCTGATTTCATCCTCTTAAATTTCACACACACACTGCCTTTTTCTTTTTGACCAAATCCTTTTTGACCAAATTTACAACCTCTTTGGTCATCCAAAGATCTCTTACTTTTCCGTCCCCGTCTCTCGCCCTAACTGGAACATGCTGGTTCTGAACTTTGATCAACTGGTCTTTAAGCATCTCCCACATGTCAAATGTAGACTTCCCAATGACAATTCCTCTCAGTGTACCCTCTTAAGCTCCTGTCTAATAACATTGTAGTTTGTTATACTCCAATATAGTTCTTTCCTGCAAGGTCCAACCTTCTTATTCGAAAGCTATGTTATGATCAACTTGTGGTCAAAACTGAAACACCATGCTGCAGAATTAATGAGGCTTTGAGGGCAGACCTCCTCACACCAAATCTTCTGATGCTGAATTTATTTTAAACGGAAAAAATGAAAGTTAAATGATACATTACCTAAAGGAACAGTGACTATAACATGATCAGCTGGTATAATCTCGCCGTTTTCACATTCCACCAGAACAGAGTGAGCGCGTTCCAGTGCCTCTGGTGTTTTCAAGGATCCGTTCCAATGAATGCATTTAACTGGCATGTTGAATGACACAATGTCCTTTGGCAGCGATTTAGTCATTTCATCAATGAGGCTCTTAAATCCACTAAAAAATAAATTAAGTGAAATATTAATTGTGATCAAGATTATTGTATTTGAAGTAAAAAAGATAAAGCTTGATCTCATAAAGAGGCCATAGAGCAATACAGTATGGAAACAGGCCCTTCGGCCCAACTTGCCCACACCGGCTCCACTCATCCCACCTGTTTCCGTTTTGTCCATACCTCTCCAAACCTGTCCAATCCATGTACCTGTTTAACTGTTTCTTAAAGGATAGGATAGTCCCAGCCTCAACTAACTCCTCTGGCCGCTTGATCCATACACCCACCACCCTTTGCGTGAACAAGTTACCCTCAGATTCCTATTAAATCTTTTCCCCTTCACCTTAAACCTAGGTACCGTACTTAACACTGACCTTGGAAAGGTGCAATCAATTCCAGGTAAGGATATGTACTCTCCGAAAGGGTGGAGTGCCACTAAATCCAGGCTGTGGGTCCCACATATACAGCACTCTATCTTGAATTCCACATTGAGCAGTGCAAGTTTGAGATTGCACATTTCCGCATCGTTTTTCCATTCTTCCGCACACTGAGCAATTTCATTCTTGAGAAATTCACCCAAACTCCGTACGGGTTCTGTCGCTGCCTGGAAGTACTCTTTGCTCTTGAACATAAGCGATGAAAACAATTCTTCCACAGAGGCAGATACCTCGGGGTCTATTATCTTCCCCGAGCTGGTGAAACAGACTGACATAGCGAGGAGTTGTGCATTTAATTCCACAGCCTGATTCTCCTCTGACATAGCTGCCTCATCCAGAAGATGGTGCTGGCTGGCCAACTGAAAGACTGCATTCTGCTTCGAGGGGCCATGGATCCACTGTGCTCCCATGTCAATCAAACCTTTTCCTGAAATCAAATTTTGGAAGAAGCATGTTAATTAAAAAGTAGCGTGATGGGATATATTTGTTCCTTCCTATCAATAGATGGAAAATCAAGTTTGCGGTCTGAAGATGGGTCTCGACCCAAAACGTCACTCATTCCTTCTCTCCAGAGATGCCGCCTGTCCCGCATAGTTACTCCAACATTTTGTGTCGAGACATAGAAAATAGGTGCAGGAGGAAGCCATTTGTCCCTTCGAGCCAGCACAGCCATTCATTGTGATCATGGTTGATCGTCCTCAATCACTAACCCGTGCCTGCCTTCTCCCCATATCCCTTGATTCCGCTAGCCCCGAGTGCTCTATTTAACTCTCTTTTAAGTTTAGCCATTTAACTACTGCCATTAGTTTAGTTTAGTTTAGCGATACAAAGCGGAAACGCCAACCATCAATCACCCATTTGCACTCGTTCAATGTTATCCCACTTTCCTAAGGGCAATGTGCAGAGGTCAATTAATCTACAAATTTGCACATCTTTGTGATGTTTGTGGAAACTACGAGCAAACATGCAAACTCCACACAGACAGCAACCGAGGTGAGGATTGCTCGTGTAATATATCCGACAATGATATCACAGTCAGTGCAGTTGCACATGTGAGAAATAAAGCACCATTGACAGGTTGAAGGGCCGCCATCTGTTATCCCAGTCCCTGTATGTCAATGGTAGTCAGCTTGAGCAATAATGGGGTAGCATGGAATGACGGGCTGAAGGGCCACCATCTGTTATCCCAGCCCCTGATGTATGCCAATGGTAGTCGGCTTGAGCAATGATGGGGTAGCAGGGAATGACGGGCTGAAGGGCCGCCCGCTGTCACCCCAGCCCCTGATGTATGTCAATGGTAGCCGGCTTGAATAATGGGGTAGCAGGGAATGACGGGCTGAAGGGCCGGCTCACCGAAGGGGCGGCTCCACACGCGGCCGCCGCGCCGCTCCCGCGCCTCGAGCACGCGAACCCGCACGGGCACGCGCCCGGGGCCCAGACCGCGCTCCGCCAGGCGCCGCGCCGCGCCCAGCCCCGCCAGGCCGCCGCCCACGATCACCACCCGGCGGCCCGGCCTCGACGCTGGTCCCGGTGAGTCAGGCCCCGGCCTAGGCCGCTCCGCTACGTCGCCATCATCCATCATCCCGTCGCTAGCGCCGGCGGCGACTGCGCACTGTGACACCCCCCCCCCCCCCCCCTCCTCGCTGCCGGCCGCATGTGCGCAGTAGTCGCGCGCTGCCGGGCCCGGCATCCGATGCCGGCCTGAGGGAACTCTTGGCCCTAAGGAAGAATGTCATTGTTCCATCTGGGACATAAAACACGCTTGACTGTGGGACAAACAGACTGCAGAAGGGTCTCATAGAAACATAGACAATAGGTGCAGGAGTAGGCCATTCGGCCCTTCGAGCCTGCACCGCCATTCTATATGATCATGGCTGATCATCCAACTCAGTATCCTGTACCTGCCTTCTCTCCATACCCCCTGATCCCTTTAGACACAAGGGCCGGCCACATCTAACTCCCTCTTAAATATAGCCAATGAACTGTGGCCTCAACTACCTTCTGTGGCAGAGAATTCCAGAGATTCACCACTCTGTGCAAAATTCATCACTATCTGGGACATAAAGCACTCTTGACTCTTGGACAAACAGACTGCAGAAGGGTCTCGACCCAAAATGTCTCCTATACTGACCTATTTCCTTCGCTCCATAGACGCTGCTGCACCCGCCATAGATGCTGCTGAGTTTCTCCAGCACTTTTGTCTACCTTCGATTTTCCATCATCTGCAGTTTCTTCTTAAACACTCCTATACTGACCTCCCCACTAAAGAAGGGATCTACAGGAGTCACTCCCTCAAAGATGCAGCCAGCATCATCAATGACCCACACCACCCTGGCTCAGCTCTCATTTCACTTCTGCCATTGCTAAGAAGATATAGGAGCCTGAAAACTGTAATGTACAGAGCACTATGTTTACATCTGCTGCGCTGCTTCAAGTGGAAATATGTTGTTCTGCTTTGGGGCTTAAAACAATAAAACACTCTTGACTTGTCTCTGGGCTTCAGTGAAACCCACATCAGGCTCCAGCAACCTGTAGAAAACTTCTTTGATGTTTGGCATCTGAGATGCAACAGGTGAAACAGTTGCCAAACATCAAAGAAGTTTGGTGCAGGTTGCTGGAAAAAGATGCAAATGTTGACCGCTCAGTGTCCAAATCTATCAAATGGCAGCAGACGCCTGTGACAAAGGCAAATAAGTTATTTAACTTCACTTTCAAGGTCTATGTGAGCAATTGAGAGAATACTTAAATACTATTGGTCCTGCCTTTTGCAAATATGCTATCCCTACTCTCAATTTCTCCGTCTCTGCCGCATTTGCTCCCCCGATGAAACTTCCCGTTCCAGGACATCTGAGATGTCCTCTTTCTTTAGTAGATGTGGTTTCCCCCTTGCTGTCATCTGTGTCCTATAGCTCTGCTCTCCCTCCCTCCCTCCTTCAAGATGAAACAGGGATGGAGTTTCCCTGCTCCTTACCTTTCACCCCGCTAACCAGGTATTTAACCTACAAACATCCTCTCCCCTTCTGCCCCTCACCCCTCATTTACTCCCCCCTCTCTTCCCTATATCCTGCCTGGATTTGCATCTATTTCTCCTCCCTCCACAACCCCCTTCTACCCATATTCCTTCCTCTGGCTTCACAATTCATGCCTCATCTATCCTTATCTCACACTATTTCCCTTTGTCCAACCAGCTGCCTCTCAAAAACTCCCCTCAATCCACCTATCACTTGCCAGACTTTATCCTATCCCTCCTCTCTTCCAGCTTTCTCACCCCCACCCCCACCACAATCAGTCTGAAGAAGGGTCCCGATCTGGAGCGTCACCTGTCCATGTTCTCCAGAGATGCTGCGTTACTCCAACACGTTGTGTTTTGTTTCAGTCATTTGATCATAATATCATGGCATTTGCAGCCAGTTCTGGAGATGGCAAATGATGATTGTCGTTTGAAATTTCTACAAGATTTCAACCTAGAGTTCTGCCCAAGTTATGTGGGAGATCCCCACTGACTGAAGAGTATGAATGTGCCGTAACATGCTTAGATGTGCCTGCACGAACTACATGTTGGAGTGATTTTGGTTAACATAACTAACTGCTATTTCCGTATTGTTTAAGAATAGCTAGTCATTATATTTTATGAATTAGGGATAACGGGAAGAGTGTAGGTAGCATAAAAATAAAATTTATGAAATGTTAGTTAATTGTTACTGTTACTTGGTGGCAAAGTGTCAAAACTTTATCCTTCAAATGTACAGACTTATTGAAACTTATCCAGATTACAAAAGACTGCCTCATATTAACAGATTACATTCCAACAATACATTCCTCTTGATTTATAAATCCACACATAAACATTTACTTTGGTCAAGTATCAATTTAATACATTAAAAAATATTTCTAGTAAATTAAGTAAAGCTTAAAGTATAAACGTATAAAAGTTTTCTGAAGAGTAACGCATTATTAAATGCTAATTCAAAGAACATTTACTAGAAAAGGGGTTCTCATTGCAACAGCAAAGAGGTCACATTTTGACAAAAGTTACATTAAAAGGGCACAGTCATTTTAAACAAATTGAACATTTATCCAGTGAAGTCTATTGTTGAGAACTCCAGCAAACTAGTTCCAGTGTTAAAACATAGAGTTTGTTCAGATGTAGCCTTCTGCATCTGTGATATCTTCCAGTTGCTGGTGTATCATGGACCTCAGTGCACTGTACCTTCAAAGAGAGATCGAATAATAATCTGTCCACATCAGATGTTTGATTTACACAGATGTTAATATTAAGGCCTCACAGATGTTATGCACCGTGTACACATTTTTTAGTCAGAAATAAATCAGCCGCATCATAAATGCCAAACAACAGTGTCAAACCACAGCAACAGTGCTGGAGATCAGGACAAAGTAGAGTGACGAGCTGTGAGGCAGCATCACCACCTGCTGTGTCAATGTGACCCCAAATTGTCCTTCTCCCCCTCACTCCTTCTCTCCCTCTCTCCCTCCTTCACTCTCTCCTCTACTCTCCTCTCCTTCCCTCCCACTCTCTCTCCCTCCCACTCTCTCCCCCTCCTTTCCTCCCTCCCTCCCTCCTACCCATCCTCGGAAAGCAACCCAACTACAAATGTTTCTACCAACAGCGTGTGAATGAATTAATGAATGCTTTATTGCCATATTAATTAGTCTCAGTTTTAACTCCGCTGGTCTGGGTGGAAAAGAATCCACTATAAAGTGGGATGAGACATATTTAGTATTGAGAGATACAGCACAGAAACAGGTCCTTCGGCCCACAGAGTCCATGCTGACCATCGAACACCTGTTCACACTAGTTCTATGTTGTCCCACTTTCTCATCAAAGAGGAAAAGAGAATCACAAAAATCAAAAACCACTGATGCCACATGTTCCCTGCACCTCTCGTGGCGAGATGGAACTCGAGCCCAGAATGGTCTCATCAACCATCTCGGTACACAGATTCAGATTCAACTTTAATTGTCATTGTCAGTGTACAGTACAGAGACAACGAAATGCAGTTAGCATCTCCCTGGAAGAGTGACATAGAATATGATTTCAATAAATAAATCTGTTTACATGCATACAGTCATAGACTTATTTTTTCCTGTGGGAGGAGTGTCCGGGGGGGGGGGGGGGGGGGGGGGGCGATCGGCAGTCACCGAGGTACATTGTTGAGTAGTGTGACAGCCGCAGGGAAGAAGCTGTTCCTGGACCTGCTGGTCCGGCAACGGAGAGACCTGTAGCGCCTCCCGGATAGTAGGAGGGTAAACAGTCCATGGTTGGGATGAGAGCAGTCCTTGGCGATGCTGAGCGCCCTTCGCAGACAACGCTTGCTTTGGACAGACTCAATGGAGGAGAGCGAGGAACCGGTGATGCGTTGGGCAATTTTCACCACCCTCTGTAGTGCTTTCCGGTCGGAGACAGAGCAGTTGCCATACCATCCTGTGATACAGTTGGTAAGGATGCTCTCGATGGTGCAGCGGTAGAAGTTCACCAGGATCTGAGGAGACAGATGGACCTTCTTCAGTCTCCTCAGGAAGAAGAGACGCTGGTGAGCCTTCTTGATCAGAGTTGAGGTATTGTGGGTCCAAGAGAGGTCATCGGAGATGTTGACCCCCAGGAACCTGAAGCTGGAAACACGTTCCACCTCCGTCCCGTTGATGTGGATGGGGGTGTGCGTGTCGCCCTCCCGTTGATGTGGATGGGGGCGTGCGTGCCGCCCACAATGCAACAGTATGCAGTAGATGTCATGGTCTTACTTGAGAACAAGTGATCAACAGCAACAGCAGCAAAGTGCAATGGAAAATTACTGGGGAAACTAGAAGATGTTTGCCATGCTAATGTCAAATGACAGAAAGTACTGGTTCTGTACCAGTGATAAAATATTCCGAGCCAGCTGATGGCCATTCGATACCTGCAATGTCCTTTCAAAAATTTTGAGGCTTTCGATTCAATATGATTTACCTAGATAGCATGCAAAACAATTATTTATCACTGTATCTAGTCATACAGTCATAACAGCACAGAAACCGGCCCTTCAGCCCATCTTGTCCATGCTGGCCAAGATAGAACAGTGCAGTGCAGGCATGGGCCCTTCTGATGCCCATCTATATTAGTCCCATATGCCAGCATTTGGCCCATATCCCTCTAAACTTTTCCAATCCATGTACCTGGCCAAATGTCTTTTAAATGTTGATACTGTACCTGCCTGAAAGACCTCCTCGGTACATGTGACAATCATTAACCACTTATACGTTCGACTGCAGCCTTCTTCACCACTCTGATGCGGTACCACTGAGAAGTTTGTACTTACTTGACTGTAAGTTTGTTAATTTCCCTCTCTTCCTCTTCCTTCAGTTTCTCCACAAAGCTGTCGAGGACCGGCATTTCAAACTTAATGTACTGGGCCACCTTAGAGAGGAAGGACACAGGGACATAAATCAGAGATACGCTATTCAGGACGTGGCTGTGTTCAGAATGTGGACAAATAAAACACGGCAGAGCTTACATCATACGTGACCTCTTCCCCGAGATCTTTCTCCATCAAGAATATCCGGGCTATTTTCTCACAGGGCCCGTGCAAGATTCGTGATATCAGTGGGTATTCTGAATCTTTTAGCTTTGTTCTCTCTGTAATAAGAGAAACACATTAGACACTCGGTCTAATTTTGGTTTAAACTAAACTAATTCAATATGGCGAACTATCTCAGAAAATAGGAAGCAAAACGAAAATAATATACGTTGAAAATTGAAAACGTCATTCTTTATTTCTAGCAGTGCATCGTTTTTAACATTGTTTTTATGTGACTAAAAAGTTAAAAAGGATATTTCTTAATTTTCAGAATTTCAATTTTTACGTTAAGAAATGTTTTAATGTTTTTACTATGAAAAGATTACCAAAGTTTTAAAAAATGACTAGTGTGTCCCTTTCTTCAAGAGATGACCGTATCATTCATGGTCTAATAAACCCTCCCAGAACAGCTTCCACTATATTAACTTTCTTCCTTAAATAAAGAAACCAATACTGTTATGGCCGCACTGTTTATATAACTACACATAAATTCACAATCCTTTTGTGGAAACAGGCCCTTCGGCCCACTGAGTCTACGCCGACAATCGACCACATGTTCTAATGTTGTTATTCCACATTCCCATCCACTTCCTGCACACCAGCGGTAATTTACAGAGGGCCATTAACTTACAAACCCGCATTTTCTTTGGAATGTGGGAGGAAACCGGAGCACCCGGAGGAAACCCACACGGTCACAGGGAGAACGTGCAAACTTCACACAGACAGCGCCAGAGATCAGGATCAAACCCGGGTCTCTGTCGCCATGACACAGCAGCACTACCCGCTGTGCCACTCTGACGATCAAATGGTGTAGGGGGTAAGACACTGTAATGAATGTAATGAATATGTGTGATGGACAACAGGCAGAGATGTGAAAGCAGCGTGTCTCACTGTTTGGTGCTTGACCTTCACTGTTTAGCAATTCTCACAAACATACCTCCACTTTCATGGACAACGTAGAGTGCAAATTCATCTGGAACATTCTCCACCTGTAAAACACATCAGGGACAAGGTGAAATGTAGCAGGACCATGCACTGGTGGAACAGGACCATGCACTGGTGAAGCACACAGCTCGTCCACTGGTGAAACAGGACCATGCACTGGTGAAGCACGACCATGCACAGGTGAAACAGGGCCATGCACTGGTGGAACAGGACCATGCGCTGGTGGAACAGGACCATGCGCTGGTGAAACACACAGCTCATCCACTGGTGTAGCAGCATCATCTCCTTGCTCCTCACTCACACCAACACCACTTCCACATCGCACAACAGTTTCTAAACAACTTCCATCATTATTATGCAGTGCGCATTCACTTTTTCAAATCCATTTAAAAAACATTTATCTATTAAATTGGAATTAGTGTTACCATGGTAATTGACGGTAAAAAACATGGATAAAAGTAGCTTAATTTTTAATTAAAATGAGCACTGACACCTTTTTTCAACAAAATCTAAAGCACTGGTGGGGAGTTCGTGGAGAGCAGGGATCTGTGAGAGTAATGTCTAGAATACCTGTTGTATCTGGAATACCTGCTCACCTGTGGCCATAGAGGTAGCTGTCAATGACTCCATCTACACCTCACGCTGCCTTGGCAAGGCCAGCAGTGTAATCAATGACCAGTCTCATTCTGGCCACTCTCTCATCTCCCCTCTCTCATCGGACAAAAGGCATAGGTGTGAAAACGCACACCTCCAGATTCAGGGACAGTTTCTTCCCAGCTGTTATAAGACAACTGAACCATCCTCTCACCATCTATAGAGCAGTCCTGCCCTCCCATCTACCTCATTGGAGATCCTCGGACTATCTTTAATCGTACTTTACTGGCTTTATCCTACACTAAACGTTATTCCCTTTATCATGTCTGTGTATACTGCGGATGGTTCGATTGTAATCAGGTAATGTCTTTTCGCTGACTGGATGCAACAAAAGCTTTTCACTGTACCTCAGTACACGTGACCATTAACTAAACAATGATACTGTAAACTCCAGCCTAACATTTCAACCTGGCTTACCATGAACTTGTTGAGCAGCAGGGTGAGGACTTGCGCAGTGTTCATGTTGCTGCTCACTCGCACGTTAGTGACGGAGCCGTACGCCGGGGTGAACACTGACGTCTGTAGACGGAAGGGAAACAATTAGAGGAATGAGCAGAAGGAGCAAAACGCTGAAGGTTAACATTACACACGACAGTCTGGAATAACAACTAATTATTCCCAACACAACACTTCCACCAAATGATATTTGGAATCTTGTAGTGGGGATGTTTGTCAAGTACAGTGTACAACAGTGTATATCCAGTACAAGCGTGTATATCCAGTACAGCAGTGTATATCCAGTACAGTGTATGTCCAGTACAACAGTGTATGTCCAGTACAACTGTGTATGTCCAGTACAGTGTTCAACAGCCTGACTGGACTGTGATCTTTCTGTCCTATTTGATTATACAATGCAATGTACTATTTCATCTATACCATAATGAACTAAAAGGTCTAACTGTATTTCACTGCTACTTATTGATGTTTTATATTTTCTATCTGAGTGCAGTAATTTACACTTGTGCTTAATAAATGTTATTTGCTTTCATTCTATGTGTTTGTTTATTTCTGTATTTGAAACGGAGTGGCAGCTGCTGGAGGCGACGGACGGATGTGGGGTTTACGGTGGCCGCGGGAGCTGATGTGGGCGGGGCAGGTGTGGACGGGGCAGGTGTGGTCGGGGCAGGTGATGGTGGGGCAGGTGTGGGTGGGACAGGTGTGGGTGGGGCAGGTGTGGGTGGGGCAGGTGTGGGCGGGGCAGGTGTGGGCGGGGCAGGTGTGGGTGGGGCAAGTGTGAGTGGGGCAGGCGTTGATGGTGTCCGGTCAGTCCGGGGTCGCCCCGGGCATCTCCAGTTGCTCCCAGAGGGGGATGGGGCGCAGGGGACAGTCCAGTGGCGGTTCGACGGCGCTTGCGTTCGGGTTCGATCCTGGCTGAGGATGGGGCGCGGGTCTGTGCGTGCGGCAGCATGGTTGCCGGGGATGTTTATCGCGAGTGACCTTTGACAAATCCCATGATTCCTTGCGTTTTTCGGAATACCGAACTCGCTTATCGATAAAAGTTTCTGACCTGCCATATTTACTATGACCTGCAGAGGGCAGCCTTGCATGGTTTAGAGCTGTGCATATCATCGAGTCAGAAACAGGCCCTTCGGTCCAACTTGTCCCTGCCGACCAAGATGCCCCATACAAGCCAATACCATTTGACCGCGTTTGGCCCATCCCTCTCTGAACCTTTTCTATCGATGTACTTGTCCAATTTACTTTTAAATGTTGTTATGGTAACTACCTCCTCTGGCAGCTCGTTCCATAAACCCAGCATCTTCTGTGTGAAAATGTTGCTCCTCTGGCTCCTATTAAATCTTTCCCCTCTCACCTTGAACTTAAGCTGCCTCGTTCTAGATTATCCTACCGTGGGAAAAAGATTTGGCGCATTCATCCTATCTCTGTCCCTTATCATTTTATACACGTAGTAAATGCCTACTATTTTCTGTGTGCTTAAGCAAAGCAAGAATTTCATTGTCCTATACAGGGACACATGACAATAAACTCACTTGAACTTGAACTTGAACTTCTATAATAACCCTCTTCCTCCTCCCGCGCTCCAAGGAGTAAAGTCCTCGCCTGTCTAAACACTCCCTGTAGCTCAGGCCCTCGTGTTCCAGCAACATCCCCGTAACTCTTCTCTGTGCTCTGGCCAGATTAATGAGATCTTTCTGACAGCAGGTTGACCAAAACAAGCACCATACTCCAAGAGTGGCCTCACCAATGTGGCAAGGACTATCGTTGCTGGCTCTACCTTGCTTTAAGCTATTCCATTATCATGTATCTATACACTGTAAATGGCTCGATTGTAATCATGTATTGTCTTTCCGCTGACTGGGTAACAGGCAACAGAAGCTTTTCGCTGTACCTCGATACACGTGACAAAAAGCTAAACTGTACTGAAAGGTTGGCCCAGCTAACACAGCCAGGACGCAGCGTTTAACTGCAAACAACTGGTTTCATATTGCTGTGGTTACTTTGTGATTGTAGAAGTGACCGTTGATGGAGAAGCGATGACGTCTGATGCGCTGGCTGTCTCCCACCGTGTGGTTCTTGCTTCTGCGCTGAATCAAACAACTGGCATCACTCATTGTTCGCATCAGCTGGGGGACTTCATCATCACAAGTGGTGCAGGTGGACACTAGATACAAGCAGAGATGGTACAGGAGACTTAGAACAGCGGCAATCCTCAGTGTACCACAGATTTAAGATGGAACGAGAAACAATCCTTCAAAAGTGGTTGAAGTGCCATCAATGGTGGTCACCCTGCTGTTGTAAAGGTCACACGAGAGGCCTGAGCACACAGACCACATTGAATTTGACGGCAGTCGACAAGAATTTGTAAAGGTTGATGGGGAAGGATTTTACAGGTAAGGGGATGTCTAGTAGATGGGGGGGGGGGGGGGGGGGAAGGGTGCGATGGGGGGGCACTATTCAATGTGAGATCAGGGTCAATAGACAATAGGTGCAGGAGTAGGCCATTTGGCCCTTCGAGCCAGCACCGCCATTCAATGTGAACATGGCTGATCATCCCCAATCAGTACTCTGTTCCTGCCTTCTCCCCATATCCCCTGACTCCGCTATTTTTAAGAGCCCTCTCTAGCTCTCTCTTGAAAGCATCCAGAGAACCGGCCTCCACTTGTTTGTGTCAGAGTGAAGGTCAAGGCTGGCGGGAGTCGGGTTCCCGGGATGACAAGAGATATTAAGGCTTTGATCAGGAGGCAGGTAAAGGGGAATCCCTCAAGGAGTGTAGGAGATATTGGAGTAAACTTAACATGGAGATCACAGGAACGACAGCTTACTGCACTAGAGATTGACACAAAATGTTGGAGTAACTCAGCGAGACAGGCAGCATCTCTGGAGAGAAGGAACGGGTGACGTTTTGGGTCGTGACTCTTCTTCAGACTGTAATGTTCTTACAGGGTGATACAAGGTAGTTCTGGGTGGTGCCTCAATTTCGTCCCCTGGAGTTGGTGCTGTGTCACTGCCCCACTGTACACCTGACTTACCTGAGGTGCCGTGAGTGTCCACGTCTTGTGGAAGTTCACCTCTATCGGTCGACTCACAGTCAACTTCCGATAAACAGGTATTTGTCAACATCCGTGACACGGTTCCTTTCCTGCAGGATTAATGTGGGAAAGATGATCATTAAAATCATACTGTGAACACAGTAATTTAAATTGGAGTCTGGAGAAGGGTCTTGACCAGAAACGTCACCCATTCCTTCTCTCCAGAGATGCTGCCTGTCCCGCTGAGTTACTCCAGCGTTTTGTGTCTGTCTTCAATCTAAATTGCAATATGGATCAGTATCGACAATAGAATCACCCACTTACTGAAACTTTGGGAATATGGTCATGAGAGCAAATCTGGCGTGCTGTGCCTTACGGAAATGAAACTCCAATATATCCACACGGATAATACTTACTTCCCATGCAGTGGTCACAAAACCAGCAATCCCCCCCCCACCCCCCGCCATGACCGACCAATCTGCAGGCGAGGTGATCACCCTATCATCCCACCGGTGAGAGTCCGGAGAAATTAATCCTTGATAAGAGCAGCAAGAATCACGGCAACACAGCGGAGCAGCGGGTAGAGCTGCTGCCTTACAGCACAAGAGACCGTGGTTCCATCCTGACCTCGGGTTCTGTCTGCGAGGAGTTTGCACGTTCTCCCTGTGACCATGTGGGTTTCCTCCAGGTGCTCTGGTTTTTCTCTCAAGAACGTGTGGGACTGTAGGTTAATTGACCCAGTGTGTCGGGAGTGGATGAGAAAGTGGGATTGTGTAGATCTAGTGTGAACGGGAGGTGGACGGTGTGGACACAGTGGGTCGAAGGGCCAGTTTCTATGGTCCATCAATCAGCCAGCCAATGTTGGAGAGGACTATCGGCTCATCTCCAGCTTGTTCCATCCTGTCTACATCCTCTCCACTCAGCAGTGTTGAGGGGTGGCTGTGACACTGGCCTCAGGTAGCGGCTTGCTTACCTGTGAGAGTTGGTCTCTTGTTCCAGTCGGAGGAGTTTGGATGCTGAGAAGTGTATGCGTTCATTATCATCCTGCATCTGGAGGCGTATCGGTCTCCTGAGACCCCAGGAAATGTTGAGCAGCCCCTCGATGATCAGCTCTGCATCATCCTAGAGCAAAGGTAAACATGGCCAGTCAGGAAGGCCAGGCAGAACCTCGCAATGTCACTGGGGCGGCATGATGGTGCAGCGGGTAGTGCTGCTGCCTCACAGTGCTAGAGACCCGGGTACAAGTAACAGATTGGGTGAGGAGAGATTGATGCAAGGATACTTTGGTCAATAGATATGAACTCATGTGTACAAGGCAATGCGTTCTCTCACTGGCAGAGTAACCTGCATGACTATAAAGTTAAAATCTTGCTGAAGAATTGTCGACAAAACCTCAACAAATGCTTATTGAGAATGGAGAACATTTTAAGAGAAGGCAGAGCCTCAGGGAAGTTGTTTCACAATGACTCTGGCATTCCTGAGTTGTGTTTTGTCCGCAGGGATATGAAGCCGAACCAACCAGCAAGTTCTAAATCTCATCAATATGCACTCCAGAAATCTAAACCCTCTTGAGAATATTCACATCTGGAACTCATTAAACATCATCTGAAAGTCAATTATTTGAGAACATTCTGCCTTGTTTTGCAGTTTCTGTTTGCTCGCGTTAGACAAGGGAAAATCCCAAGGCAAACTGAGGCTAAAGTGGAAAAGAGGACGCAACATCTCGGACTCGGGGTAACATATGTGCGGAGCCAGAGGATGTGAGGTCTTTAAGGAATATTCTTCCAACATTCCCCTGTATGGAAGGTTGTCAAAGTATACACCGGATATTAGTCAGCTACAGAAATGAGCAATGGCCCATGGACATTAATTCGAGTAAATGTCAGGTGGTGTACCTAATGTTCTTAAGGTCTAGGAGCAGGATAAGGCCATTTGGCCCATCGTCTACTCAGCCATTCAATCACGATTCCCTCTCAACCCCATTCTCCTGCCTTCGCCCCATAACCTCTAACCCTGACTAATCAAAAACATGTCAATCTCCCCCTTAAAAATAGCCATTTGTGGCAATGAATTCCAGGTAATGGTAAAATATACAGTGAATAAAGTTACTCCAGCACTCTGTGAAACGTCACCTATCCATGTTCTCCACAGATGCTGCCTGACCCGCTGAGTTACTCCAGCGCTTTGTGTCTACCACCATCTAACAAAGCTGGAGGGTCCCAGCCGGTCAGCCAGTGCCCACTGATGGGGAATAAGCTCCTTTCTTAACTCAGGCATGCAGATTATGGAAATCCCACGTACTAACTCCCTCTGCATCCTTTCAATACAGAAATATGCCCAGAGGTTTTTTTTGTTCATCGGTAAAATGGAACCTGCGAGATGCCGCTCACCCAGGTGACTATTTGTGCGCTCGCCACAGAAGCAGATTCACATATTGCAATCGCTCCACACTGCTAAATCTCTAATACACACTGGCTTTATCTTGCACTAAACGTTATTCCCTCATCATGTATCTGTACACTGTAAACGGCTCGATTGTAATCATGTATTGTCGTTCCGCTGACTGGTTAGCACGCAACAAAAGCTTTTCACTGTACCTCGGTACACGTGACAATAAACTAAACAAATTATAAGAGCGCAAAACCAAAGACTGTAGGTTATCCAAAAACAAAGTCTATAGCAGTTCGTAATTGACGAGGTAGAGTTAGTGTAGGAAGGAACTGCAGATGCTGGTTTAAACCGAAGATAGACACAAAATGTTGGAGTAACTCAGCGGGCCAGGCAGCATCTCTGGAGTGAAGCATCTCTTTTCCCCAGAAATGCCGTCTGACCCGTTGAGTTACTCCAGTTGTTTGTGACAATAAACTGACCTGACCTGGTGGAAAGAGTGGCGGATGAGTGGTGATTTGCTGTGGGAATACTCCTGTCCTCTGATGCGTGCGTTTTTTTTGCCTCCCGGGCTGATTCACATGCGAAGCGCGATGACTGAATGTTCCGGAACGCGCATCACCCTGACCCCACACAGTGCGGTTCAGTGGAATCTAACACAGCCAAGCACGCAGTGACCACCAACTATAAACAGCTGGAATATTGAATTCCCAACACTCCCGGATGGAATTCACCATTCCTCCTCAGCAACGACAGTCAAGGAGCGAGCATGATCCTCAGCTGTCCGCGCAAGGGTTTTACGGGAAGATTTAGCTCATCGCTCACTCAGGAACAACTGCAGGAATCTGCCCCACATGGCACCACACGTTCCTTTACGGTGCCGCTCAACTTCAGTGAAACGTTGCTAAAAGCCGGGAATTTAGGGCGAGGACCACGAAATGCAATTTCCATTCCAGGATCGTCCTGTCGAAGGATGCGTGGACAGGGATACCAGTGAAGGCAGCGTGGTCTGCACCATGTGTGAACCTGGTACACCTGTTGGCATCACCTGTGAACCTGGTACACCTGTGTTGCACCACCTGTGAACCTGGTACACCTGTGTTGCACCACCTGTGAAGCTGGTACACCTGTGTTGCACCACCTGTGAACCTGGTACACCTGTTGGCACCACCTGTGAAGCTGGTACACCTGTGCGGCACCACCTGTGAAGCTGGTACACCTGTTGGCACCACCTGTGAACCTGGTACACCTGTTGGCACCACCTGTGGAGCTGGTACACCTGTGCGGCACCACCTGTGAAGCTGGTACACCTGTGCGGAACCATGTCTGAATCTGCACCATGTTTGAACCTGAGAACCATGACCTCCAGATTCAAAAACTTCTGCTTCCCAGCTCCCACCAGGCTCTTGAACACTGCACTAACTCTAAATGCAATAAGACATCTTTATTTTTGAACTCAAATTCTCTGAGAGTGGAAGGTAATTGCTCATTCATCAACCTGATGTTCGTAAGTCTACATGTCGCCTTTCAATGACTTGTCCTCTTGAACAATAGCTTTCCCCGTTCAAGCAATAGTCTGTTTTTCTGCAATGTCTTAGATTAGATTAGATTAAACTTTATTAATCCCCTTATTCAGGGGAAATTCTGATGTCCTTGCAGCACACTAATAAAAATACAACATAGATTCAAAAAGAAGTTCAACACAAAAACATCCCCCCACAGTGATTCCCACTGTGGGGGAAGGCACAAAGTCCAGTCCCCATCCTCTTGTCCACCCAAAGTCGGGCCTATTGAGGCCTCCACAGTCGCCGCCACGGCGCCCGATGTTCTCGCCGGGTGATGGTGCTCCGGCGTCTGGAGAACCCCCAGCGGCTTGGGGTGCCAGGAACGGCCGCCTTCCCACCGGAGACCGCGGCTTCCAAGCCAACAGACCGCGCCGAACGGAGCTCCGCACACTGGCGATCTCGGCGAGAGATCCCAGGCTCCGGGATGTAAAGTTCAACGCCGCAGCTGGCCGCTCCACAGAAACGCGGCTCCACAATGTTCTCATCGGCGGTCCCAGCATACTGGAGTTCCAGCGCGGCGACCCAGGAAAGGCATCGCCCGCTTCGCAATAGCGCTCCAGCACTGCGCCGCCGCCGCCGCCAAAGCCGATGTTCTGCGCCGCCGCCAAAGCCGATGTTCTTGCCAGGTCCCCTCAGGGAAAACGTCGCTCCAGGACCCGCTGGTAGGCCGCAAGGACAGGTCGAAGTCGCTGCTCGGAGGAAGGCAACCCCTCCGACCAGGTAGGGACTCGAAAAGCAGTTTCCCCCTTCCCCCCCACCACCCCCCACACATAAAAAGATTAGGTCCCCTGACTGCACACTCAACGTACTAAAAATAATAAAAAAGAAGGGAAAAAAAACCGGACAGCTGCAGGACAGGCAGCCGTTCAGGACAGCGCCTCCTCCTCTATCCACTCACTCACCCATTTCTCCGTCATTCTGAAGCATCTCAATCACCCCTCACCCTCAGTCATGAGGGTCTTGGATAAAGTGAACACTCACAGTCTGTTCCCCTGGGTAGGATTCACAATCCAGAGGGGGTAGACTTAAGGCGGGAGGGGAGAGATTTCAGAGGGACCTCAGGGGAAACATTTTCTCTCAGGGGAAGCTATAGCAGCAGATATAATTACAACTTGTAAAAAGCATTAGACAGCTATATGGATAGGGAGGGTTTAGAGGGGTTTGGGCCAAATGACCAGCCCAGAATGTTAACTTTGTCAGCAGTGATGGGTCGGGGTGGAGGCCAGTATCCATGTTGTTCAACGCTAAGATTTTGTAACTCTGACGAACAACTGAAACTGCATGGAACTAATTTAATCTTTAGACTTTGATTCAATTGCCTCAGTTGTTTTTCATTTGAAGATATGTGAAATTGTGTGGGCTCATAATAATAGGACATCTGACCAAAATGTTGGCAAAGTGGTCAGTGTTAGTTCACTTCCTGAGGCGAGAGAGAGCCGTTAGACACTTAGACAATGCTAGAGGCAGTTAGGGGGATTCCAGAGACTTGAACACACAGCCAACAGTGGCGGTGGAGGAGATATGAATCTTATATCCATTTACTTATTTCCCTCTCATATAATTCCTGGTATTAAGGAACATTTCACTGAACAGAGATTTATATGGCTGTGTGGGCTGTGTGGGATAAGATTTTGAAATTACTTATTTAAAAGAAAATCAGTAGATCATGCACTCTAACATCTGTGGCTAGTCCGCAGAAGACTTCCTGAACAATAATACAGAGGCTACACTGCAAGATGCAAACCACTGGTTAGCCGCAAAATAGGATGGCCAGGTTACAGTTTGTCAAGAAGTACTTAAAAGAGCAACCACTGTTCTGGAAAAAGGGTCTTGTGGACAGATGAGACGAAGATTAACTTATATCAGGGTGATGGCAACAGCAAAGTATGGAGGAGAGAAGGAACTGCCCAAGATCCAAAGTATACCACCTCATCTGTGAAACACGGTGGTGGGGATGTTATGGCCTGGGCATGTATCACTGCTGAAGGTACTGGCCCACTTATCTTCGTTGATGATACAACTGCTGATGGTAGTAGCATAATTAATTCTGAAGTGAATACTGTAGACACATCCCCAAAACAAGTATAAGCTAAAGATGGCTGCAATACAGGCCTGGCAGAGCATCACCGGCGAAGACACCCAGCAACTGGTGATGTCCATGAATCGCAGACTTCAAGCAGTCATTGCATGCAAAGGATATGCAACAAAATACTAAACATGACTACTTTCATTTCCACGACATTGCTGTGTCCCAAGCATTATGGTGCTCTGAAATGGGGGAACTATGTAAAACACTGCTGTAATTTCTACATGGTTAAACCAAAATGTATAAAAATGGCCTTTATTCAAATCTGACAATGTGCACTTTAACCACATGTGTTTTTTTTCTATTACAAACCTCAAATTGTGGAGTACAGAGGCAAATAAATAAATGATGGGTCTTTGTCACAAACATTATGGAGGGCACTGTAAATGTTCAAGCCATCCAGTCCTGGCAACATTCCTGTGAATCTTTCCATCTCGTGGCTGTGTTAAATTTAGGGCCATTATTGACAATAGACAACAGACAATATTGAGGTCTGCTACATCTTGAGAGTGGCTAGATCTGTAACTTCTGCTTTTAACTTCAGCAGTTTAATCTCAGCAATGTCTGTAATACCCTCTTGTGCAATGTGCCTCGTTTCCTGAAATCTACCGAGCGCTGTGTGTAAATTTAGACATGAACTTGAACTGAAGAAGTTTCTCGCTGTGCTAACCCCCAAGTCTGAATGGATATGCAAATCTTTAGAGAAGAGAGGGATCTGTGGCCACTGCTAAAGAGGGTGACAACTAAGAACAGAACCATATCTGGGCTGATCACCAAGGAAGGAATCAAGGACTGTAAAACTGTCTTTGGATTGTTTCATTTGACATATCAGATTTTATTCTTATCAAACCTTTGAAAATATATAATTTATCTATGGTCTATTAAATATCATGGACATTTATCATTCCTAGTATTGTCTCCACGTAAGTTCAAAGTCTTATGGCCCTACTATAGTTAGCATTACCAGACCTCTCGGGTTTCAATGTTAACCAGTCTGCTTTTCAGCAATGTCACCATTTTTCTGAAGCGCTCCCCACCCGTCCACTTCCTCCTTGGTCTCAGCGGCACCAATCACAAATTCATGAGTTCTAGGAGCAGAAATAGGCCATTCATCCCATCGTCTAGTCTAGTTATAATTATTAATTTATTGTATCATTGATTATAATATCTCTGGATCAGGAGCGAAGGTCCATGGGAAGGAGCGAATGCCACCTGAACACAAGTCGTGGTCTGATCAACCACGGCTGGGTCTCCATCTGTGAAGCCTCCTCTTACCTTCCGTCACCAAGACCCCCTGCTTTCTTCCTGCCCTGACCACCACTTCCCTTCTCCCAGGATGGGTGGAGGTGGCTTCAGCAGCCCCAAAGCCTTTCCTCTGGGTTTCATGTTCAAACCCTCAGGGCTGTTATTCACTTGCAACTGGCATCAAAGACCTCAAATAGACACAAGTAGCTGGAGTAACTGAGCGGGTCAGACACCATCTCTGGAGAGAAGGAATCGGTGACGTTTCTGGTCGAGACCCTTCTTCAGACCCAAAGTGGCCGAGAGAATGGAAGTTCTGTTACTCCCCGCCTCCCTTCATCATAATTAACCAACTAGCAATCCAACCACATTGGCCTCCGACCAAGACAGACCTTATCGCAACAAACCTGGAAACATTCCATCCTGGTTCAAAGGTTGATCTGGAATTCTCTAACTAAATATTTATCTCTAATCTGAAAAAAACAACAGAAAGTGTTCAAGATTTCAGCAGATGATACAGAGAAAGAGAGTGAATGTTTCAAGCCAAGAGCCCTTGATCAAAGCTGGAATATGAGGATCATTCTCTGGAATATCGGAGTGCAGAGAGCGAGGCAGATTTGTGGAAACAGAGAGTACTGCCAACATTTATCTGAAGACAAGTTCGGGCTGATTGAGTGTAAATGTGCAGGAACTACAGATGGTGGTTTAAACCGAAGATAGACACAAAAATGCCTGAGTAACTCAGCGGGTCAAATAGCATCTCTGGAAAAAAGGAATAGGAGACGTTTCAGTTCTGAAGAAGGGTCTCAACTGGAAACATCACCGGTTCCTTTTCTCCAGAGATGCTGTCTGACCCGCTGTTACTCCAGCTTTTTGCGTCTTTCTTGAGTGAAATGTAATTGGGCAATAAAACGAAAAGTGCCAAACAATGACATTCCCAGACTTGAATCCAACGAGCAATTGGCGGTACACAAAATTGCTGGGGAAACTCAGCGGGTGCAGCAGCATCTATGGAGCGAAGGAAATAGGCGACGTTTCGGGCCGAAACCCTTCTTCAGACTGCTATTGGAGCAATTGGCGGAACTGCTCAATGGGTGATGGGGGAGATGAATCTAATCTAAGGTCCTGGTCGTTGATCATTAATTTAACAGATTTGCAGCTTTCTGTTTCAGTCTGAGACGCCTCATTGGGTTAACACTGAGTTAACAGATTTGGGATAGAGCCAGTGATGGAACCTGCATTCAGCTCACAGGCTGCAAGACCTCTTCCAAGAAACCACGTGATCTGCCCTAACTATTTAATTCTGCCTGACTCCAGCACCATTTATCCTGCACACAATGATCTAAAATAGCTTGAGGCACTACAGCTCGCAGCTTGCCACCAAGATCTCTGTGGCTATCTGCCCATTGGCTGCTGTCAAGTCCAGAGATGCTGCCTGACCCGCTGAGTTACTCCAGCTTTTTGTGTCTATCGAGTGAAAATGTAATTGAGAAATAATCAATTAAGGTGCCAACAATTCAAGCTCTTAAAGAATCTCAGCGCAAGAATAAAATAAAATATTTCCATGAAGTAGGTTCTGAATCTTTTAGTGTGAGTTGAATGATGAAGAACAAGTCAGAACATGAATTAAGGGCAGGTTGAGATGACATTTACCAGATTGATACAAGATTCGAGGGTATTAGATGCAGGGAGAGGTTGAACAGACTAGGGTTGCTTTCTCTGGACCATCGGAGATTGAGGGGAGACCGGATAGAGGTTTATAAAACTATGAGAGGTGTAGATAGGGTAGACAGTCAGAGCTTTTTCCCCCAGAGTGAAAATATCACGCACTAGAGAGAATAGTTTTAAGGTGAGAGGGGCAAAGTTTAAAGAAGATATATTTTACACAGAGGGTGGGGGGTAGTGGTGGAGGCAGATATGACTGTGGCATCGAGAGACTTCTGGACAGGCAGATGGATGTGCAGGGAATGGATGGAGAGGGTTTACAGAGGGTTCTGTGCAGGCAGAGTAGAGTTAATGTGATGTGAAGGGCTTGTTTCTGTGCTGTGTTGTTCTAGGCTTCATCCTCCGGGTGCTCCAATTTCCTCCCACACTCCAAAGACGTAAACGTTTGTATTCTAATTGGCTTTAGTAAAATGATACATAGTCTCTAGTGTGTGCAGGATTGCGGTGGTGTGCGGGGATCGCTGGCCGGCGCGGACAGACTCAGTGGGCCTGTTTCCGCACTGTATCTCTTAACTAAAAAAAACATTCAGGCAGATTCACTTCTTGGTCAAACCATGCTGGGGAAAACTGAGAGATCAGGTGAATGGAAAATAATGTTCTAACCCTTTATGCAAATGGAGAAGCTATGGAAACTATTTCACAAAATGCCAGTTAAAGATGAGTCCATCTGCCAGTGACATCAAGTGTCACATTGTTTCCCTTGCACGGAACAATGATCATGACTCAGTGTTGTGCAAGCGAGCACACTGTAGGTGATGGAAGACCTACCTCTCTATGTCTTAACTGGAAACTCTTGCCCTCTTGGTAGCAGTTGTAGGTCTTTAGAAGCATTAGCAGTTCAGACCTGGAGAGATAATAATAATAATAATAATAATAAATTTATTTGTATAGCACGTTTAAAAACAACTCACGTTGACCAAAGTGCTTCACGTCAGTGCAGGTACTAATGTGATACATACAGCGGTAGACAGACCTAACAATACATACATACACTGTTTACAGCGCCCCCTCAGAGGGACTCAAAAACGCTTGGGAGTAGAAATAGGTTTTGAGTCGTGACTTAAAGGAGTCGATGGTGGGGGCAGTTCTGATGAGGAGCAGGATGCTGTTCCACAGTCTAGGTGTAATGGACATAACAGGCACATTATTACATGTCAACATGTTGTAGTCACCGGTAGTGAGTGTCATCTGGCTGGAGTTGGCCGTGACAGAACAGTGTAGGAGGGAGCAGACAGGTGCAACAGAGAGGTGGGGTGGGACAAGCCGGGCAAGTGATAGGTGGATACAGGTGAGCGGGGCCGAGGGGTTGGATTGGCATTGGGTGAGGTCAGTGACAAAGGTTAGAGGTGAAAAGGAGACAAAAGGGGGTCAGATACAGAGAGAGGAGGTGGAAGGGGAATGGATGGATGGGGACATGGGGGGGGGGGTATCAAAGGGGAATGTGTGATTGAGGGGTGGGAGATGGTGGGAGAAATGCACACTGGGGTGGAGGAGGAGGAGGAGAGATGTGTTACTTGAACTTGGAGAATACAATGTTCATACCGAAGAGAGACACAAAATGCTGGAGTAACTCAGCGGGACAGGCAGCATCTCTGGAGAGAAGGAACGGGTGATGTTTCGGGTCGAGACCCTTCTTCAGACTGGTTAGGGATAAGAGAAATGAGAGATATAGGCGATGATGCAGAGAGATAAAGAACAATGAATGAAAGATATGCAAAAAAGTAACGATCATAAATGAAACAGGCCATTGTTAGCTGTTTGTTAGGTGACAACGAGAAGCTGGTGTGACTTGGGTGGAAATGTTCAAAGCGTTGGGTTGTCAGCTAAGGTTTTGTGTTGCTACGAGAGGCTGGGATAGCAGCGATGGCTGATTGGTGGCATGCAGAGGAAGTGGTGGTCAGTGCTAGTTTGATTCATCACTAAAGCTGAATGGCTGCGGCTACATGCCGGTAATTTTAAGAATGGAAACTGCTGGCCTGTCATTATTCTCAACGAGACATGGTCTCAGTTTCTCCAAGCAGAAGTGACTGACACGAGTTTTTAAAAGGGAAACACGAGATCGGATATCCTTGGCCAATACCTCATCCCCACAATTACTTTCATTCCATTTCAGGTTCCTCCAAATTATTTGCATTGAGAATTGAAAATAGTGCATAGAATGAGAGGATGGATGGATGATGTTTTATTGAATGATACGAGGGAGACACAAGAGACTGCAAGATGCTGGAATCATGAGCAAAAACAAAATCCTGGAGGAACTGTCAGGCAGCATCTGTGAAGGGAATGGACAGACAACATTTTGGGTCGGGATCCTTCTCCAGTCTTAAGAAAGGTCCCGATCTGAAGTTCATTTCCCTTCACAGATGCTGCCTGGCCTGCTGAGTTCTTCCAGCACTTTTTTGTTTTGAAATATTATATTCACATTACACAGAGGGGAAGTTGTTGAGAAGGAGAGGCAACCTGAACCCCTGAACCATGAACACAGACCTCAACACTGTTTTGGCAGTTCCTCAGGATCAAAGGTGACTTATGTCCAAAAGGACACAGAGTGCTGGAGTAACTCAGCGGATCAGGCAGCATCTCTGGAGAACATGGATGGGTGACGTTTAGGTACCAAGATACAGTGAAAAGCTTTTTGTTGCGTGCTATGCAGTCAGTGAAAAGGCTATACAAGTTTGCAATCAAGCCATCCACAGTACAGGATAAAGGGAATAACGTTTAGTGCAAGATAAAGTCCAGTGAAGGAGACTGTGGATTTGTGACTGACGTCCTCAGTGGGGTGATGCCTGTATGGTCGTGAGTAGTCACCCAAAGAGTGGTTGCTTTTTCTGCTCGCCGCTGGATTTCCAACATGTTGAATATTTTCGGCGACCTGCTGTGACTTTGACGGGTCCAGCAGTCGCCGAAAAAAATCGCATAATTTGGGACAGGCCCTTAAAGATAGACAAACGTTTCCCCAGCACTAGAGACAAGGATTTAGGGTACTGAGGCAGGGATTCGGAGCAGATATTAACGGGACCATTTCACCCAGAAACTTTCCAGCAGACTATGAAGCGAGTGATTGCCTCACTTACTTTGAAATACGTTTGTCTTCACTGATTTTAACAAGCACGGCATTCTGATGTCCATCCATCTCTCGACTTCACAAACCACCCACTCGCCACAATCCACCTGTCTGAAGAGAAAGGCTCATTACATCACAAACAACTGCGCATAGGAGACTGCAGATACTGGAATCTGCAGCGCAATACAAGGTGCTGGAGGAACTCAGCAGGTCAGGCAGCATCTGTGGAGGGAATAGCAAACAATGTTTCAGGTCGAGACTCTTTAGTTGTAGTTGAGTTTATTATTTCACGTGTACCGAGGTAGTGCAAGGCTTCTTTGTTGCGTGCTAACTAGTCAGCAGAAAGTCTATACAAGGTTACAATCGAGCCGTCCACAGAGCACAGATACAGGATTAATGGAATAACGTTTAGTGCAAGATAAAGCCTAGTAACGTCTGGTTAAAGGTAGTCCAAGACTCTCAATGAGTTCGATGGTAGGTCAGGACCGCTCTCTAGTTGGTGAGAGGGTGGTTCAGTTGCCTGATAACAGCTGGTCTTAAGAAGGATCTCAACCCAAAACGTCACCAATCCCTTCTCCAGAGATGCTGCCTGTCCTGCAGACATGTGGCTTCTAGTTCAAGACATCACTGCTATGGTTAAACTATTGTGAAGTTCAAGTGTTCAAGTTCAAGTGAGTTTATTGTCATGTGTCCCTGATAGGACAATGACATTCTTGCTTTGCTTCAGCACACAGAACATAGTAGGCATTGACTACAAAACAGATCAGTGTGTCCATATACCATAATATAAATATATACACACATGAATAAATAAACTGATAAAGTGCAAATAATAGATAATGGGATATTAATAATCAGAGTTTTGTCCGAGCCCGATTTAATAGCCTGATGGGGAAGTAGCTATTCCTGAACCTCGTTGTTGCAGTCTTCAGGCAGCAACAACCGGGAAACCTGGAAAACTGGAGAATTAATATTCTGAAGTTGAAATAACTGCAACTAACAAACTGGCATCCCAAATCAAAGCAGCTGGGGGTAGCAGGCCTGGTAGCGGTTAGATCAGAGCCAATCACTCCACATAAAGAGACAATTTGAAAGATGGGAATTGTCAGTTGTCATTAATGACACTGAATTAGCAAAACCTTGAAGAAATGAATGAATCAAACATTTGTTAGAAAGACTTTGAACAGAAATCTCTTCGTTATCGCATCTAAATGATGGTAATAAATGTAGCAATGTCAACATCGACAAATCTCAGATTGTCTGAAACATCTTTGTTACACGCTGATAACATTTATAGCTGTATTGCGGTGAATTGAACCAATGGATTAGCTTCGACTGAATCTCCGATAATTATTGAGTAATTCTGTGAATTATTTACAAATGATCTGAAACAATAGGCCGGTCTATTCATTCTATATGTTATAAACTCCCGTGCGGTGAATAGAAAAACAATTATAATATCTAACCTTTCTTTTTAAAATAAGGATAAAACATAAAACTGACTTCCAAACCCAACCACTTGAAAGGGTTCCGTGTCCCTCATAAAATAGCTCTCGAAAATGCAATTTAACGTGGAATTTACCGACCACGTGATGAGTATACCGACCAAGGACAGTATAAAGGGACGAGGAAGTGGCATAAAACCACTGTGCCCTGCGCTACACACCTGCGCTTGCACACCTGCGCTACACACCTGCGCTTGCACACCTGCGCTTGCACACCTGCGCTTGCACCGTTCACAAGTGACTGAGGAGTAACGGGCCAAATCCAGCTGCTTTCAACACCTGGAACACTTACGAGGTTGGTATTGGCTAAATGGGGAAATGCACCAACAGGGAACGGGAATAACTGTCCAAGAGGGAATAGCTGTGAATTTCTAACCTCAAGAGTTAGTTGATATCGGTATTGGTGCTGGCTTATCATAGTCACGTACACCATGATACAAGGTTGGTTTGCGTGCTATCCAGTCTAATCACACTCTCCATGAGTACAAGCAAGCCGTGCCCAGTTACAACAGGTAGAACAAAGGGACGATTACCAGACGGTAGAATACAGTTTTACAGTTAGAGAAAGTGAAAGTGAAAAAGTGCAAGCTCTACATGGAGATTAGGTGGGCAGATCGGGACTACTCACTAGCTTATGAGGTCCATTCAGTTTTCAGATAACTGCGGGTAAGAAGCTATTCTTGAGTCTGGTGCTTTCAGGCTCGGTATCTGCTCGACGGGGGAGGGAAGAAGAGAGATTGCCGGGGGATGAATGATCTTTGATTCTGTTGGCTGCTCTTCCAAGGGAAGGTGAAGCTTAGATAGGGTAGATGGTGGGGAGACTGGTCTGTATATGGACTGGGCTACGCCCACACCTCTCTGTAATTTCTTACAGTCTTGGGCAGAGCTGTTCCCAAACTTAGCTGTGATGAATCATGAAAGGAACAGATCCTACGGTGTATCTATAGACATTGGGAAGAGACGGTGGAGACATGCAGATTTTAGTTAGTCTCCTGAGGAAGTAGAGGCTTTCTTGGTGATATTTACACAGAGGAAATTGAAGCTTTCATCCATCACAAGTTCAGTCCCATTGATGTTGATTGTGGTATGTACTCTACCTGAAGTCAATAAATAGCTCTCGCTAGCATTGAAGGGAGAGGTTGTTGTCCTAACACCATGTTACTGAGTTCTCTGTCTCCTTCCTGTAGTACGTCTTGTCGTTGTTTGAGATCTGGCCCTCTACAGTGGTGTTATTTCTGGGATGGGTGGCTTGTTACAATGGGACATTGAGCTAAAGCAGAACTTTGTTGGATGGCCCTGTTCTCAGTGTCATTTATCATCAGCAGTTTCTGGTTACTTTGGCGCTGTGATGTTATAACTTTCCATCCACTCTTGTCAATGGAAATCTTGATGACTTCCCTGCAAATTCAGAAGTTTCAGTGTGATATAGATATAGGAAACCAAACGCAATAGCTAATAGACAAAAGATTCTGGGATTGAGCAAAAGACAAAATGCTGGAAGAACTCAGCGGATGAAGTCTGAAGAAGGGTCCCAACCCAAAACATCACCCATTCCCCCCACAGATGTTGCCTTACCCGCTGAGTTCCTCCAGCACACTGGTTTTGGACAAATAGCTAATGTTGCAATTAGCAATAAAATGTGAGGATGCTGTTAATGAAATATAAAATTATATTTGTTTTGGAAAAGTATTTTAGATACCAGTGACCAGCAGAGACTGCAACATGACTGGTCAACTCCCTCTGGCCACCTTGATGGCACTTGTATGGACTGCACATCACTTGCATGGTAAGTAACCACATTGTGGCATTTGGAAGAGATGATATTGTCAGTATATCGTCAGCATAATAACTGAGTGAGCTTCTGACTTATTGCAGCTCAGGCTCTACAAGGTTGTCAATGTGGAGACATCAGGAAGTCTGTAAATCGCTTGGAGATTGAGAACTACTCTGTAATCCCTCAAACTGGTACCTGCAACATCGCTCATGTTCAGTGAGTATTCCTGACGTGTGGCCGTAAGCAACCATTGACCCATCACCTGTATCAGTGACGCTGAGAGCTGGTGTACGGAAACAGTGCTTGTTAAACCCACAGAGAATGAATGAATGAATGAGTATTCACATACAAGGAATTTGCCTTGGTGCTCCGCCCGCAAGTGACAACATAGTGACAGTTAGGAATGACAGATAAAACATTAAACATAATAATAAATATGTTCCCACTCTTAGCCAGATGATGGTTCAATAATCGCAATGTTATATGTACCGTGCTTTTTCTCAAGATAAAAAAGGTGCCAGGGCACAAATCAATTAAAGATTAAATTACGTTTATTAACAATTCTTTAACAATGTACCCCCATCCCCATGGTTTGATTTTGTGACCAAACAACTTCTAATTTAATAAACTAATCACTACAAAGTATAAAATCAATACGTTAAAAATTAAATATGTATTACTAAAATAATATACACCAAAGAATTTTACAAAACACACCGAGCATGTTGCTGGAATCATTTAGAGGTGTCAATATGCTTTCCATCACAGACCAAGGCACCAAATATATACACTGTGAGGTTTTTAAAGGATGGGACAATTTTTAGAGCTACATGCCCATCTTATCCATTATTTGGCATTTAAGACACCACTGATGCAGAATGGTGAAAACATATGCTGCTACACAGCTTGATCTTTGAACACAGTTCTGACATCAGCCCTAGTCAACCACTGGCCTTCCAAGTAAAAAGGTGTGGGTGATATACTGGGAATCACTGAGTGAAAGCGGAACTGGAGCAACAATTGTTGCTGAGCTCATTGTTACTGGACGGAGATGACACAATGTGGCCCTCAGCTGCTACTGAACCACTGCATGATGTGTGGCTGCATTCAGTCTAAAAATAAAAGCAGAGCTAAACTACTTCAGCAGCCTAAAATATGGAGACAATCACAAAATGCTGGAGTAACTCAACGGAACAGGCAGCATCTCTGAATAGAAGGAATGGGTGACATTTTGGATTGAGACCCTTCTTCAGACTCTCAGGGTGCAGGGAGACACAGAGATATGGATATGAGGTGTGAAAACGAGATCCTCAGTAGCGGATACCCCCTAATCCATGCATTCTTCTGATAAACCTCCTCTGCACCCACTCTAAAGCCTCTACATCCTTCCTGTAATGGGGCGACAAGAACAGCACACATTATTCCATATTCTGCCTAACCAGTCGCATAAAGCTGTACCTTGACTTCCAGACCCTTATACCCACTGCCCCAACATATGAAGGCACGTTTACCAGATGCCTTCTCCACCCCTCTATCTACTTGTGTTGCCACTTTCAGTACATTAACCCTTGAGATCCCACTGCATGTCAGATGGACAGTGAACTGCAGCTTCAGAGATCATAGTTGCCAGGACTCGAGGGCCTGAGCTACAGGAAGAGGTTGAGCAGGCAAGGGCTTTATTCCTTGAAGCACAGGAGGATGAGGGCTGATCTTATGGAGGTGTATCCTCTATAAGATCAGCGACCAACCAGCAATCCCCGCACACTAACACTATCCTACACATTGGAGACAATATTCAATTTTACTGAAGACAATTAACCTACAATGCCTTTGGAGTGTGGGAGGAAACTGGAGCACCCGGAGAAAACCCACGCAGGTCACGGGGAGAACGTACAAACTCCGTACAGACAGCACCTGTAGTCGGCCCGAAACGTTGCCTATTTCCTTCGCTCCATAGATGCTGCCGCACCCGCTGATTTTCTCCAGCACTTTTGTCTACCTTCGATTTTCCAGCATCTGCAGTTCCTTCTTAAACACCTGTAGTCAGGATCGAACCTGGGTCTTTGGCGCTGTAAGGCAGCAACTCTACCTCTGCGCCACTGTGCTGCATGTGCGGGCTCTGGCACTAGATAATATGAGTGTAATTTGTGCCAAGTTAAACTATATATATATATATGATGTGGATAAGCCACTAACTATGTATTTTACTTGAATGCAGAGTCACGTTGACAGGCGAGAAAGGGCCGATTTGTCTTGATCCAAACACATTACTGGCAAAGAGGTTCATCTTCTGCACACAGACGTAAGTAGAAGTAATTTTACTTGTTTGGACACAAATTGCAGTTTCTCAACCCAGAACGTCATCTGTGTATTCTCTCCACAGACGCTGCCTGACCTGCTGAGTTTGCTCAATGTTCCACCATCTGTGGTCGTTTGTGTTCCTAATTGTCCACAGAATCTCTGTCAAATTCAGGCAGAATCTGCCAACCTTTACATTCCAGGGTGGCACGGTGGCGCAGCGATCGAGATAAGGGCCTGTCCCACGAGCATGCGACTCCATGCGGCAAGCGCGACCTATGCGACTCCATGCGACAAGCGCGACCTAACCAGAAGCGGGGGCCGCGCGGAGGTCGAGTGAGTGACGTGAAGTTTGAGCGAACTCCGTGGGAAGTTCGCGCGTGACGTACGGCGTCGAGGTGGCTGCGGGCCCGGCAGGCCGTTGCCGCGTGGAATTTTTGAACACGGTCAGTTTTTCGGAGCCCAGCGCGATGTCGGGACCAGCTCCGCACAACTCCATACAGCTCCGGCGATCGAAGTGGGACCGGCCCCGCGAGGCCGTACGGCTCAAGCCACCACGTTAGGTAGCGCTTGCCGCATGGAGTCGCATGCTCGTGGGACAGGCCCTTTACTGCCTCACAGCGCCAGAGGCCCGGGTTCCATCTTGACTACAGGTGCTGTCTGTACGGAGTTTGCACGTTTTCCCTGTGACCTGTGTGGGTTTTCTCCAGTTCCCTCCCACACACCAAAGACATACAGATTTGTAGGTTAATTGGCTTGGTGTAAATGTAAATTGTCGCTAGTGTGTGTAGGATAGTGTTAATGTGCGGGGATCGCTGGTCGGCGCGGAATCGGTGGGCCGATTCTGTTTCTATGCTGTATCTCTAAAAAAAAATGATCAGACTGTAAAATCGGACAAACACTTTTGAAAACGCCAGCAGTTCAGAGTTGATATTTGCCAATAGTTGGATGTTTGAACTTGATGAGCTAACACACAGCTGGAGAGGGAAGTGAAGTGCACAGACACATCTGGACAGAGCTCCGGCATTATAAACATTATACTCAGATACTAATCGAACATCCGGACTGGTGATGCAACAGGCCAATGGCAGAAGCCAAGTTCATCTCAAATATTGTTGTACGATTTATACGGATACATTGAAATTGTTTTACCACTTCTACATTCTTGAATAAATCCAGAAGGGTGCAAAAGTTTAGGAAATTTACAACAGACCAAGTCCAAAAGCAAAAATTGTGATGAAACTAAAAATACTGCACATGCTGACGATCCAAAATAAAGCACATGGTGGAAACAAACTGCCAGTGCAATGAGAAACAGTAAAGCGTTATGTCCGAGACTCTTTGTGAGAACTCAAAGACATTTGGACAGGTACTTGCATAGGAAAGGCTTTGAGGGACATGGGCCAAACACAGGCAAATGGGACCAGTTTAGATGGGGCATCTTGGCCAGTATGGACAAGTTGGGCCGAAGGGTCTGTCCATGTTGCATGACTATAGTTCCAGACCTGAAAAAATTATCATTTACTGAAGACAAGTGAAAGAAAGTCAACATTTTAAATTAAAAATCAATTTTAATTATTGGATTACCCTTTAAAGAATAATACTTGCTTCCCCCGATTCCCCTGTTGGACTTTGTTTGAAATAACAGCTTCCCCTTGCTCCCTAACCAACGCCACTTCCCACACAAAACTACACACTATTAGTGGATGAACTCTGCTCCTTGGTGCGTGAGTTGCTGACCTCAGTGCCCATGCTTCTGGGCACTGCCACACGTTGCAGTTAAGTCCTCCATCTCCAATAAGGAGATGCAACGTTGGGACACGTGCTCACCCACAGGGTAATGACCCCAGGGAGACTGTATCAGACTCCACTGATGTAGGAGGCGAGTTGGATTATTGGCCGACCTTGCATCTGGTGAATTACAAAACTTCTTCAGACTGAGATTCAGGGGAAAGGGGAAACGAGAGATAAAGATGGTGATGTAGAGAGAGTTAGAACATGAATTAAAGGCCCGTTTACTTTATCATCGTTACGTTTTTGCATATCTTTCATTCATTTGTTCTATATTCCTCTATATCACCGTCTAGTTTTGTAATTCACCAGATGCAAGGTTGGCCAATAATCCTACTAACAAACTACATTTGTATCCATGGAGTCGGAAACGTCACCTATCCATGTTCTCCACAGATGCTGCCTGACCCGCTGAGTTACTCCAGCACTCTGTGAAACATCACCTATCCATGTTCTCCACAGATGCTACCTGACCCGCTGAGTTACTCCACCTGTTTGTGTTCATCCTATGTCAGAGGTTGAGGTGTGACATCTACAATGTCACACTGGCTCCAGTCTGCAGGTACAATTGCTGAACCACAGCTCCTGGAGTCACTCCCCTACACCTGTCACTTGCTGCCCCTGACTATTTTAACATGTGTTTCAGGAACAGAAAAGATTCCCGCAAGGTGAAGAAATGTATTTGCCGTCGCAGGAATCTCGCTGGCATGAAGATGTGTCAAAAAAAGTGGTCCAGACTAAAAGGATTCCACCTCATGCTGAGATCGGTGGATAAATAGGAAGTCCAGAGCTAGCTGGACCCGCACGTGATGCCAGAACTCTGGCATCCGACCCCGGGCTGAATCACGCTGACATACACAGAAGGCTGAACCTGTTACCCACAATTGTTAATGTACGCAGGAAATACTGAACACGGCGTGATTACGGAAATTTATTTCTCTATCAACTTTGTGTAAAATTTCAAACTCATTCGTGTTTCAGTATAAATAAACTCATTAATGACACTCAACAAAAAAACTCTGAGACCGACTGCATGAAGTGACGATGTTAGTGATCTCATGATTTCAATCGTAACTAATTATTCCCACAGATAGAGTCCCGGAAACAAGTTCAACTCATCCTTGCTCACTAAGATGCCCCATCTACACTACTCCCTTTTTTCTGCATTTGTCATTTATCCCTTGAAACCTTTCCTATCCATGTATCTGACCGTGTCTTTGGAATGAATGAATGAATGAGACTTCATTATCACGTGGCAGGTCTTTGATAAATCAATAATATTCTTTGTTTTGCCTCTCCAAGGTATGCAAACAGTCACCACATAAAGGGCACCACCAAAATTACTAAGTATTCAATTTTACAAACTAGTTTTAACATATTCCATTTGTGCTCCCCCTTAGTTTTCGGTGGTCCCCCCATGCCAGGTTTTCCTTGTTCTTCCACATGGTGGCGCCTCTGTGTACCTGCCTCAACTACCTCCCGAAACGTCACCTATTCTTTTTCTCTAGAGATGCTGCCTGAGCGGCTGAGTTATTCCAGCATGTTGCGTATGGCTCGTTCCACAACCCCCCCCCCCCACCCCCAGAGTGAAAATGTTGCCCCTCTGGTTCCTATTAAATCTTTTCCTCTCACTTTAAACCTAAGCCCTCTAGTTCTTGCTTCCCCTACTCTGAGTAAATGACTGAGCATTCACACTGTCTATCCCTACATGATTTTATACACCTCTATAAAATCACCCCTCGGCTTCCTGCACGTCACAAAATGATGTCCTAGACCTACTAAGCCTCTCCCTTTAGCTCAGGCTCCCAAGTCCCTACGCATGGTCCAGGAGTGTATGGGTTGTCTCTTGCTGAGTGAGATGCCTCCAAGTCGCATAAACCAGTGATGGGAGTCTTGCATCTGAAGAAGGTAGACCACCCACCCTGCCTCACACTTGGGCAGACATTCCAGATGTGCCGGCTAAGAGTGGGATGTGCACATTGGCCATTGGGATGGCATTCCACCTCCTCCACATCTTCACCAGTCAGAGGACCTGACAGTCACATCATCTCTGAGACCCCATCACAAAGAAACTGAATCAGACTAATCACAAAACCACGACACACTGCTAGTCTGGTCAGTGACTCAGTCCTGACCACACATCCACAAGCTGCACCAGCAGTGATGAAATACTTGCTGAGAGGGCTGCAGCTCTAACTATTCCCTAGAAGCTCCACACCTCCCGGGATACAACAGCTTGCATGCATGGCCCCTTTAACTGACTACACCACTCACTCCCCCTACCACAAGTACAGGCTGCTGGAGATGTGGACAGTCTACAACATGCACTTGGTTGATCACCCTGGCTACCAAGTACGGAGACATCATCTCCAGTTGAGGTTCTCCTCCTGATCACTCTCCATCCTGGCCTGAGATACATGTCTGTCCTTCACCATCGCAGGGTCTCACTCCTGGAACCCCCTCCCCAACAGCACAGTGGGGGAACATTCACACAAAGGACCACAACACTTCAACAAGGTGGCCAGCCCTCTCAGGTCATTGATGCTCATTGATGACAAAGGCTCTCCAAAAGGTGGAAGAATTGAAGCCAATGAAGAATTAATTTACACAAAGAACCTTCAGGCAGAAGTAAACCTCCAGCAGTGTTTACTGTTCTTTATCCTCTGGGACCTATCTCACTTCTCCTGAGATAAACGCAACTGTGTCATTGAATTGCTCATTGCAAGACCCGAGACAGCACGACCGGGGTGCGATCCTGACAACGGGTGCTGTCTGTACGGAGTTTGTACGTTCTCCCTCTGACCACGTGGGTTTTCTCCAGGTGCTCCAGTCCAAAGACGGGCAGGTTTGTAGGTTAATTGGCTTCTGTAAATTGTCCCTAGTGTGTGGGATAGAACTAATGTGTGGGTGATTGTTGGTCAGTGTGGATTCAGTGGGCTGAAGGGCCTGTTTCCACACTGTATCACTAAACTAAACTACATTTATCATTCCTTGGCCCACTTAATCAGCTGATCAATATCACACCATATTTCTTCACCATATAGTCATCTTCACTGTCAATATAGGTATCCTCATAAAATACCTTTCTCCCCACATCGGGTATGAAGGTGTGTGACCACACTCTCCCGGTTCTCTCAGTCTCACCGTACATCTTGATATCCACAAGTTAGCTGCAGTTACTTGAAGGTCAACTCCACTGGCAAAGACGGATATGTGTGTGGACCATTCACTTGACTCATACCACAGAGTCCAGGCCAGCTCTTTAGTCTCCAATACTTGGGGTGTAGCCTGACCCACACAGTTACTCCAGTTACTTTGTCCTTTTCATTATTTAGTCAAAGGTTTTAAACAAAGGTTTCAGATCCCTTTCCAAGACATGTCGACACGGACCAGTTCTGTGTACATTAACTTCAGCATCTGCTCATTACTTCTCCTGCTGATCACTCACAGTGGCATCTGGATTATTGGCCTTGAAACTTTGACTTCAGTTTCTGTGCTGCCGCTGCTCCAGCCCACATTCCACACTCCTGAGGCGGGATTTGCTATGAGTGAAACTTCCCGAATCTGGGCAAGATTCGGGAATTTATATCAGAAGCAGACATTCCATTTCTCAGAGATAGATTAAATTCAAGACCAGAGGAAACCAGACACTGATAAAACATTGTAACATCATCATAACGTGATACATTTTTGTGCAAAAATATTTAAGTTAAAATTTTCACATTGCAGAGTTCACGTCAACTACAGTGCCCTCCATAATGTACAGTGTCCTCCACAATGTACAGTGCCCTCCACAATGTACAATGCCCTCCAGAATGTACAGTGCCCTCCATAATGTACAGTGCCCTCCAGAATGTACAGTGTCCTCCATAATGTACAGTGCCCTCCATAATGTACAGTGCCCTCCATAATGTAGTGTCCTCCACAATGTACAGTGCCCTCCACAATGTACAGTGTCCTCCAGAATGTACAGTGTCCTCCACAATGTACAGTGTCCTCCACAATGTACAGTGCCCTCCACAATGTACAGTGTCCTCCATAATGTACAGTGTCCTCCAGAATGTACAGTGTCCTCCACAATGTACAGTGCCCTCCACAATGTACAGTGTCCTCCAGAATGTACAGTGCCCTCCACAATGTACAGTGTCCTCCAGAATGTACAGTGCCCTCCATAATGTACAGTGTCCTCCATAATGTACAGTGTCCTCCATAATGTAGTGTCCTCCAGAATGTACAGTGTCCTCCAGAATGTACAGTGTCCTCCAGAATGTACAGTGCCCTCCACAATGTACAGTGCCCTCCACAATGTACAGTGTCCTCCATAATGTACAGTGTCCTCCAGAATGTACAGTGTCCTCCATAATGTACAGTGCCTTCCATAATGTACAGTGCCCTCCATAATGTAGTGTCCTCCACAATGTACAGTGTCCTCCATAATGTACAGTGTCCTCCAGAATGTACAGTGTCCTCCATAATGTACAGTGTCCTCCATAATATACAGTGTCCTCCACAATGTACAGTGTCCTCCACAATGTACAGTGTCCTCCAGAATGTACAGTGCCCTCCATAATGTACAGTGTCCTCCATAATGTAGTGTCCTCCATAATGTACAGTGTCCTCCACAATGTACAGTGTCCTCCAGAATGTACAGTGTCCTCCACAATGTACAGTGTCCTCCACAATGTACAGTGCCCTCCACAATGTACAGTGTCCTCCATAATGTACAGTGTCCTCCAGAATGTACAGTGTCCTCCACAATGTACAGTGCCCTCCACAATGTACAGTGTCCTCCAGAATGTACAGTGCCCTCCACAATGTACAGTGTCCTCCATAATGTACAGTGCCCTCCATAATGTAGTGTCCTCCATAATATACAGTGCCCTCCATAATGTAGTGTCCTCCACAATGTACAGTGTCCTCCACAATGTACAGTGCCCTCCACAATGTACAGTGTCCTCCAGAATGTACAGTGCCCTCCACAATGTACAGTGTCCTCCAGAATGTACAGTGCCCTCCATAATGTCCACAATGTACAGTGTCCTCCAGAATGTACAGTGCCCTCCATAATGTACAGTGTCCTCCAGAATGTACAGTGTCCTCCAGAATGTACAGTGTCCTCCACAATGTACAGTGTCCTCCATAATGTACAGTGTCCTCCACAATGTACAGTGTCCTCCACAATGTACAGTGCCCTCCATAATGTTTGGGACAAATTATTTTATTATTATTATTTTTATGAAACTTTATTTCTGACTCAAGGTCCAGACAAGGGACAACATTACATAAAAATACATTGCATATAAAAACACCATAAAATACATATATAATCTTAGTATATCACTTATAAAAGCATCATAAATTATATATTAAAAAAAACCACAATACATGAATTAAAATCCAGAATAAAAAAGGAAAATCAGTGTCCTATAACGAGACAGCGATACCAGTGTCTCCACAACTGTGGCCAAGAAAATTGAAGCTAGACACAAAATGCAGGAGTAACTCAGCGGGACCAGCACCATCCCTGGAGAGAAGCAATGGGTGACGTTTCGGGTCAAGACCTTTCTTTTCTGACTGAGGAAGGGTCTCGACCCGAAACATCATCCATTCCTTCTCTCAAGAGTTGCTGCCGGTCCCGCTGAGTTACTCCTGCTTTGTGTCCATCTTCAAATGACGTCACGCGCTCCAGACGGCTGTGCGTACGCATGAAATCGCACGAGGTCGCGTAATTTGCATGCCAAGGACACGTAAGTGAGACAGGCCCTTAAGGCTTTTGACAATAAGCTATGGGCCTGTAATTATTTAGGCTGCATACTTTGTCCTTTGGCTACCAGCTTTGTCCTTAATGACTGGCACTAGCAGAACAGACAACGCAGACAACAATGAGTCTGGTAGCAAAACAGGAATCATAAACCCAGTAAAACAAATAGCACGAAGAGGAGCTATCCTCACACTCGTATACTTAAGATGTACAGCAGAAAAATTATCTAAGCCATTTGCTTTGTAGTTGGACACTTGTTCATGGCATGATACACCTCATGTGACATAATCCCCATTGAGTCATTACTCTCAATATTATCCATACTACACACTATATTGTCCAGACTGTGTTTATGCTTAGTCCCATAATTTCAGGGCACCATAATGTTTGGGACACATGGCTTCACAGGCGTTTGTAATTGCTCAGGTATGTTTAAATGCCTCCTTAATGCAGGTATAAAAGAGCTCTCAATGCCTAGTCTTTCCATCACCTTTGGAAACTTTTATTGCTGTTTATCAACATGAGGACCAAAGATGTGCCAATGAAAGTCAAAGAAAACATTATGAGACTGAGAAACAAGAATAAAACTGTTAGAGACATCAGCCAAACCTTAGGCTTACCAAAATTAACTGTTTGGCACATCATTAAGAAGAAAGAGAGCACTGGTGAGCTTATTAATCGCAAAGGGACTGGCAGGCCAAGGAGGATCTCCACAGCTGATGACAGAAAAATTCTCTCTATAGTAAAGAAAAATCCCCAAACACCTGTCCGACTGATCAGAAACACTCTTCAGGAGTCAGGTGTGGATTTGTCAATGACCACTGTCTGCAGAAGACTTCATGAACAGAAATACAGAGGCTACATTGCAAGATGCAAACCACTGGTTAGCCACAAAAATAGGATGGCCAGGTTACAGTTCGCCAAGAAGTACTTAAAAGAGCAACCACAGTTCTGGAAAATGGTCTTGTGGACAGATGAGACGAAGATTAACTTATATCAGAGTTATGGCAAGAGCAAAGTATGGAGGAGAGAAGGAACTGCTCAAGATCCAAAGCATACCATCTCATCTGTGAAACACAATGGTGGGGATGTTATGGCCTGGGCATGTATGGCTGCTGAAGGTACTGGCCCACTTATCTTCATTGATGATACAACTGCTGATGGTAGTAGCATAATGAATTCAGAAGTGTATAGACACATCCTATCTGCTCAAGTTCAAACAAATGCCTCATTTCATTCTACAGCAAGACAATGATCCCAAACATACTGCTAAAGCAACAAAGGAGTTTTTCAAAGCTAAAAAATGGTCAATTCTTGAGCGGCCAAGTCAATCACCTGATCTGAACCCAATTGAGCATGCCTTTTATATGCTGAAGAGAAAACTGAGAAGAGAAGAGCATCACCAGAGAAGACACCCAGCAACTGGTGATGTCCATGAATCGCAGACTTCAAGCAGTCATTACATGCAAAGGATATGCAGCAAAATACTAAACATGACAACTTTCATTTACATGACATTGCTGTGTCCCAAACATAATGGTACCTGGTTTTGATTGGAAATTTTATTTCTTGGAATCACATGTTTTGTTAATTGTTTTCTTGGCAGAGAGGAGTTGTAATTGTTTTACATTCATAACTTGCTT